>NC_056744.1:1534982681-1534987681 GCF_019279795.1 Protopterus annectens
TACAGTGAAGAGAAAGGTAAATTTCCCCTTCTGTGCCATTCTGTTCATTGGAGTGCAATCTTGGAGTTGGCATATGTAGAATAGTGTGTGTTGTACCTTTTAGAAGCATTTCCAAGGACAGTATGTGCATATAAATAGTAGGCACATGCTAGCTTCAGTGCCATTTTGAGGGTGCAGCCAGAGCGTGAGCAAGAATGTATGGTAATTTTTTTATGTAGATTTCTCTTTCATATAAAATATGTAAAGCTTCTGTATCTTCAGCTCTATTATGCTCAGTTTACATTTACCTATAGGTTTGCTTTTATATACCTTCAGCTCTAACAGTTCATAGTGATGTCTTTATTACATAAGCTATAATGTGTGCCAGTACTGTACTTTTGTATCATAATATACTTTTGGGAGCCTTTCTACTCTGGCCACCTCTGAAAAGGAGTTTCTTACTCACTTGGACTTTCCAGTTAAACAAATGTAAATAAATAACTAAATAAATAAATAAATAGAAAGAGAAGCTGTCAACTTAGCCCTGCAGGTAAAACCCCTTACACCGACGATTAATATTATGTGATGGTGCAGTAGTGAAATCACGACATAAACAAGAAGCTTCTGTTCTAATGAAGTTAGTTTTGCTTACCCAGAATGCTTTGTGGATATATGTAAATTACTATTTTAATTACCATGATCATGTTTTTGCGGTTGTGGCTATAGAGAAAAACTGAATAAACAATTAGACTAAAATATCCAACAACATACTATAATCTTCATTCTTGCAAACTCACTTGCAGCTTTAACATGAGGAGCTTAACCGGAAATTAATTGTAATATAAAAATGCTTCAGAAAGTGACCAGTACACTTTAATCAAGGGCAATCTATTCTATTCCATAACAACACGGCAATTAAACCACTGTTTTGCACTGTCAGTTATACATATTGATAACTATAATCTAGGCATCATTTTTCTATAATTGATTTCATCTGGCTTATTTTTGAAATATAAGCAGATATAAAATGGGGTCTTTATTATAAGACTGATGGTTGAAAACATCGAACACCATATGGTCTATGTTTTCAAACATCGAACTTATAAAAACAACAATAAAAAAAGAAAAAAGTACTCTAACGGGTTTAAGCCCCACAGCCCCCGCTACTTAAATATACCAACTCCGAGACCACATTACATTGCAGTAAAGTGAACTCTCCCCTTATGAAAATTTCTGTTTACACATTCAATGTTGTGTGTTTTTGCTATTCTCATGTCAACAATATCAGCTTTGATAGCGTCGGCTTTTGAGAATATAATATAGACCCTATAAAATGTTTTGTTTTGATGATTTTAGATCTTACCCTCAGATTCTCCTGTCTCAGGGAAAACTGATGCAGAGAATGTTTAAGAATAAGGGATTTCATGGTAGTTATTTTCATCATAAAGCATCTTTTTATCTGTTCTCATCTTTAATTTGTCTGGCATTTGGCTTAGAGGATTAAAGCTGTTAATGAGCTGTTTTCTGTGGTCCAGTGGTGCAAAGTTTGATTCCCTCAGCCTCCAATGTCTCATTGTGTGACTTTAAGTCACTTAACCAGACACTGTTCCCAGGCTGAGTATGAAAAAGATCCATGGAGATTAGTGCTGTATCCTGGAAAACAAATATAAATAAATAAAATGCGTCTGCTTAGGTTCCCTTCAGAAGCTTGAAATACTGAAATCTCGAATTTCTGTATCTCGAGCCTCAAGAAGCCGAATCCACAGAACAACGAAAGTTTAGAAGCACGAAATTCAAAACCTCGAATACTGGAGGTTTTGAATTTCATGCTTCTGAACTTCCGTTGTGGTCATGTATTCAGGTAAGTTTGTGTGTGTGTGTATGTGTGTGTGTGTGTGTGTGTGTGTGTGTGTGTGTGTGTGTGTGTGTGTATAATAGTAGTAGTAGTAGTAGTACCGTGAAATTCAAAACCTCCGGTATTTGAGGTTTTGAATTTCATGATTTTCAGTTTTTGTTGTTCTGTAGATTCGGCTTCTTGGGGCTCGAGATAATGACATTTGAGATTTCAGTATTTCGAGCTTCTGAAGTGAATCCATCTGCTTATATATATATATATATATATATATATATATATATATATAACCTAGAGGATGTTAATATTGACTGGCAGGCACTAACCGCACACCACCCAACAAACAGTATAAACCTCTATGGCTTTACTCAGCTCATAAATACTCTGACCAGATATGGCAAGAATAACATCCAACACTCCACCCTGGATTGGATACTAGTCTCGAACCCTTCGAACATTACTTCTTCAGGCACACTCTCTGACTCCTTAGGTGAACACCTACCAGCTTATACTTACAGGACTATCACTCAACTCAATAAGCAACATGAGTTCAAAACTATACGCAACTTACAAAAATTCAGCAAAGAGGTATTTAATGGCTAAAGAATAAAGAAAAAAGTGGTCCATCCTAAAAAGACTTCACCTAAATGATGCACTTGAACATTTTAACTTCACCTTCCAAAGCATTCTTAACTCCCTAGTCCCTCAGCAAACAAAAATAATAAAAAATAACTATGCCCCATGGCTGACCAGATCATGTAAAATTCTAACTAAAGAGAGGGACAAAGCATGGACTTCCTGGCTAAAGAATAAAGAAAAAACAACAGAAATCTTCAATTATACAGACAATGCAACAATCAAACAAAAAAGACAAATATTACATGACAAAAATTGGAATTATTCCTACATTCAAGATATCCACAAAAACATCTCTATTAAATTCTGGCCCTCTGTCACATCACTACTCAACCCAGGAAATAAAAATAATCCGAATCCACACCCCAATATACCACCTCTTCAAACAGCCACCACATTCAGCACATACTTTATAGAGTCCATATCCAACCTAAAAGTAAGTCAAACTCATCCACCCCAACTCACTATGTCTACTAATACCCTCAATACTAACCACTCCACACTCCACACATTACACGCACACACCACCAACCCCTCACTCATAACCAAAAACCAAACCATAGCCAGTGTACGTTTCAGCTGATCTGTTTATCTCAAATAAAGAACTACTACAAAAAATGAAACCTTGCTCCACTTCAGCAGACAACCTCTCACCAGAATACCTAAAGCTTGCCACAGAGGCAATAGCATTCCCTGTTAGCATCTTAGTTAATAGACCCATAGCTGAATCACATGTCCTTAACGTATGGAAAAGATCGCACATTATCTCTTTATGTAAGACAAGCAACTCCTCTGACATCACAACCTTTTGACCCATTGCAATCTTGTTCCCCCTCTCTAAGATTCTAGAAAAATGTGTGCACCTACATCTTCTCCGCCATCCTACACACAACAGCTTACTTTCTTACACTCAGCATAACTTTAGACCTGCATACAGTACCTCAACAGCCTTAGTATCATTCATGGACTCTGTCGACAAAGCCCATGACAATGGCAAACTACTATCTGCAGTATTTCTAGATTTGTTAAAAGTATTTGACAAGGTATCTAGCCCCTAACTCCTTAAAGAACTTTCCAGCATTTGGATTATCCTCCTCCTTACTTCAATGGTTTTCTAGCTACCCAGCTGACAGGCAGCAAGCAGTAAAATGGCAGGCTCTGTCTCCCCATATCACATCATCCCCACAGTTGTAGCCCAAGGTTACATCCTTGGCCCCTTACTATTTAATGTCTTCATCAATAACTTACATAGATCCTCCTGTGAAGGCACTCTAATCCAATATGCAGATGGCTCCACTATCATCTGCGTATCAGACACATTAGCTCACCTACAACACATAGCACAATAAGCCTTCTCTTCCATAAAAACATGGCTCTCCAGTGCTGAACTCCTACTGACCCCCCAAAAGAAAACAAAGCTCCTTGTCTTCATCCACAAACCCCATAGCTCCAACAAAACAAACTTCAACATCTTTTCAGCCAACACTACTGAAATTGAATTGGCTCTGCATACCAAACTACTAGCTGTCACACTGACAATTATCTCAAGCTCGGCATACACACAGCAAATAGTATAAAAACTAGGGATGTTATACAAGTATAAAAACTTCCTCACAGCAGCTACCCAAATTACTCTGACCAACACTTCCCTCTTGCACTCACTATTATATGGGCCCCCAATTCTAACTTACTTACAGACCTCCCTAAGGGAAAAAAACACTAGAAAGCTGCTATAACAAAATTGCCAAATTTGCCATAAATGCAACCCCCTCTAACTCATCACTGTAAAGCCCTACATTCTCTAAGATGGCTTGAACTCCCATTCCACCTCCAATGCATACAACTTACTACAGTATACAACATTATTCACAACCCACTAGTTAGTTCTGCTCTTAGACAATTGATCAGCTTTTATATCCCAAATAAACATCTCAGATCTGAAGACAACATCTCTTCACAACCCATAAACCTACCAAACCCAAAGCCTAAGCCTTTACACTTTCTTTGTGGCAAAACTATGGAAATTCCTTTCTTTAACTATCAAACTGCTACCAGCCTGCACTCCTTCGAAACCTCTATAAAAATACTTCAACAAAGCTTGGATTTGCTCTTGTATGAGCTCAGGGTGAGGTACTTATACCTTTTTCTACCTCTACTCTCAGTATTCCTACTAATAACTTAACCTACCCTCCCTTCCTCTACACATACTCCCCTGAGAATAAATTCAAACCTTTTCCACATCTATTCCTAATATCCCCTCTATCACCCCCTACTCTTCTCTACTCTTACAATCCTATGCCTTCACCAATATAATCTGTTACTATATTTCATGACCTCTAGAATATTAAAAATCGTTAAGATAATCATCTATTATGTAAATAATGCTGCACCTTCCTATTATCAGGCTTTCCAAATAATTTATGATTAAATGCTATGACTTTATCATGTCTGTTGACTTTTTATTCTGACAAACTAATGTGCAATGTTGTGCTTGAATGTTATGATGTTATTATGTCGGTTAAGTTTCTCATTC
>NC_056744.1:1534990181-1535001610 GCF_019279795.1 Protopterus annectens
GCAGTGTATCAACTCACAGATTGCCAATCCAATGTACATCTGCAAGTTCAGTTCTTAATATAATACAGCCTCCTCGATCATACTCGTGTATACTTTGTAAAACTTGGAATGCAAAGGTGTGATTGTGATTTGTGGCTATATGTTTCATCAATGGACTTTTAAGATCTTTAAGCCTAACATCACTTATATGCTTTTATATATATATATATATATATATATATATATATATATATATATAGACAGATATATAGATGGTCTTTATATAGACTGATAATTAGATGGGGGAGATAAAATCATGGAATAGGATAGATATAGTATCTATATATCAGGCAGTGGCTAAGGGACAGCTGCATTTATTTTGTGTACAGGAAGGCACCTAAGATGGAAAGGAGAACAGAACTATGATCTTATGAGGCCAGGCTAAGAAAGCTTCCCTTTTTTCTACTGGAAAATAGGAGGCAGGATACATAAGGCACTAAAAAACAAATGTATGAGAACACTTAAAGGAAGAGAAGAGCAGGCAGGAGGGATTCATGTTGGTTCACCAAAAGTCGTTTCAGAGAACAAGCCCCCCTGCACTCCACCAGACTTTTTTATACCAACTCCAAGGTTGCACAACAGTGGAGAAGAAAGCAAACTCCACTGTCAACAAGTCTTTCTCCCCCCTCTATGTGCCCTTAGTCTAACTCATTTGATCTTATATTACTTAACTTTATTTGAAGGTCTATGGCTGTGATTTCATCTTGCCTATCTAATGTATGATTTTGTTTTAAGAAGCAGCTTTCATTTCTCAACTTAATGTACAGAATTACTGCTGACTTTGAACTCCTTTACTTTTTTAACTTAGAGAGTGTGCTGCAGAACTATTGATTGAACTGAACTGAAATGAATTTTATATTACTAGTTCTGCTCATGTTATACTGATTTTGAATGTAAAGGGAGCTTATTTATAATTTATTTCTGCTGACACATCTGTGCCCTCTATTCCTGAATCTTATCATCAGTGTTTACCCGAAAATCAGCCATACCCCACCACAACATTTAATTACACGTCATCATTTTTAATATGCCTTCTCCACTGTGTGTGTGTGTGTGTGTGTGTGTGTGTGTGTGTGTGTGTGTGTGTGTGTGTGTGTGTGTGTGTGTGTGTGTGTGTGTGTGTGTGTGTGTGTATCTCTCTCTTTCTCTCTCAGTCTCTGCTAGTGACTACTACCCATCTCCACATCTTCTTAACTTCTCTTGACTGACTAGCTTCATTCCTTTCTCTTACCTATAGTCCTGTGTGCCTCCCTAAACTAGTTATTATCTCTGTCTCTTTTTTTCTTTCCTTCTTTCTCTGTTTTCTTCCTTTTTCTGCATGCAGAAACATAGCTGGTGCATCCCCCATCTCTTTCAGTCTCAGGCTGTACCCTATAGGTGAGAGATGGAATAGTGGTTGTCTGCATCACACTTCTGTTAGAGAGACTTGTGTTGTCATCCATTTTCCCTGGTAAGGCACCATGTAGCTCCCCTTTTCTCCCCTATTGTTGTTTTCTTCAACAAGCTCCAGCTCTGACGTATTGTTTCCTGGTAATAGTGAAAATAGACTGATAAGATACCTCACTGTACCTGTTGTTCTGTTCAGCTTGTCCTTGCTTCTTACATTTTTGTCACTCCCTTTACTGTTCTCCTCCTTCTATCCCACCTAACCAATTGCTGTTTTGTCACTCAGTTGCCTTTCTCCACCAAACTTCATGGCAACCTCTTCTTCCCTGTTTCCTTCCATTACCCCTTCTTGTGATAAAATATCCTCCACATACACTCCATGATATAAAACTTTAGACTGCAATTCCTTCTTTCCTGTCTTACATTAGAGACCAATACCCTCTACCCCTACAATTTTCTCCCTTCTTTTATTGTGTCATAAACTCTTCAGTTATATTGGTGCCACATTCATCTCTATTGTCTCTCATGCTCTCACCATGCTCAGGTGATGGCAAATTTAACCCTACCTCATGCAGAGTTGGTGCCCCAGGTCCATTACATCTCCCTCATCTATATCACTGCCTACCTACCCTACCACCCTAGTCTTAATCCATCTTAAAAATGGTTCCTCTTAATTGCAGAAACATCAGCAATAGATTTGATGTACTCAAGGCCTGCATTACTTTAAACAACCTTGACTTATTATCTATAGTTGAAACATAGCTCAAGCTACCCTTCCTCTCTGCCGGTCAATCTGTGTGTATATATCTCACTCTTTCTCTCCTCTTATAGGTTCATAGGTAGGTGCTAGGCTATCAGCCCAAGGGCCTAAGTAAGCCTAGCCAACAAGGTACCTTGGCTTACGCCACCCAGGAAAGTTATTTTCCTGTTCCTCTGTTGAGCAGAGCCACAGAAGTGATCCCTGGGGTGTATTTCCTGTTTCCCATCCACTCATCAAGATTTTTTATGAAGAGTGCTAATGAGGAACTTTGCTTGACATAGATGGGTAGTTTGTTCCAGAGTATGGGAAGTCTCTGGAACAGGAATCTATCCCTTCAGCATGTCCTGTTTATTGTGGTGACAAGGTTTAGGTCCCTAGAGTGTGTAGCTCAGAGGGATTGGGATTTCTTTAGGTGTAGCATGTCCAACAGCTCTGAGTCTGACATAACTTTATATGTTAGGCAGAGATCACCTCGGAGTAGGTGATATGCTATGGAGAAAAGCTAGAGTTTTTTGAGACGGTCAGTGTAGGGCATCTGTTTGACGCCAATAATCCTCTTTGTGAGGTACTTTTGTGGCCTTTCCAGCTGCTGCAGATGTCTTGTGAGGTACATTCCAAAAGGGGCATTGTACTCTATAATGTGTCTAATGAGTGTCAAGTAGAGGGGAACAATGACCTCTTCTTCCTGGATGAGAACCCTTTTCTGATGAGGTGTGCCATGTAGAAGGATTTCCTGAGTACTGTGGTGATGTGATTATCAAAGGAGAGACTACTGTCCACCTGGGTCTCAAGGTCTCTTATCACACATTCAGCATTAAGTAGACTTCTGACAATGTGGTAGTTCATGAGTACAGAGTTTTTACCAAAGGGGATGACAATGCACTTTTTGGCATTGAGCTTGAGGCCATGACTCTGACACCAGGCACCTGTCTCAGTGAGGCCCTTCTGTAGGATGTCCACATAATTTGGGAACTTGACTATGGCTCCTAGTTTGCAGTCATCTGTGAACTTCATTAGTCAAAGGCCTTCTGTGTTAGCCTGTACTTCAGAGAAGTAGATACCAAACAGGAGAGGTCACAGGACTGAACCCTGTGGTACTCCACTTGTCACTGGTTTGAAGTCAGATTTGGAGTCTGCAACTTTTACAGTGTGGGTTCTGTCATTGAGCCAGTTGGCAACCCATCTTGTGATGCAGGGATTTATACCTAGTTTAGTGAGTTTAGCTATAATTCCAGAATGGGGGATGGTGTTGAAAGCCTTGGTGAGGTCAAGATAGGCTATGTGAACCACCTTACCCTTGTCTACGGTTTTGGTGACTGCCTCAAAGAAGTTGATCAGGTCCAGGAGGCATGATCTGCCTTTCACAAACCTGAACTGGGTGGGGTCCAGAGTTTGGAGGTTACCAATGTCTTTGTTTATGAGTTCTATGATGATACATTCCATGGCCTTACAGACCAGGCTCGTCAACCTAATAAGACAATAGTTCCTGGGATCAGTGGTGGCTCCCCATTTGTGGAGTGGGATAACTGTTGCAGTGTGCCATTCAATGGGTACAAAGCCTGACATGAGGCTATGATTGAACATGGTGCTTAGGTGTAGAGCCAGTTCGTTCTGAAGTTCGTGAAAAACGCAGCTTGAGATATTGTCCAGTCCCATGGATGCTGTGTTTTTGCTTTAGAGAGTGCAGCTTTTACCTGCATAGTTGTGATTACAGGGACTCTGCATTCTTCCTGTATAGATATGGGCCTTTTAGGAGGTGAGAGGGGGGTAAAGTTGGCACTGAACCTATCTGACAGGATGCTGGCAATATCAGTTGGTTCTGTAATTTTCATGCCGTTCTGCTGTAACTCAGAGGAGATCTGGATGCTGCCATTGATTCTTGACATAGCTATGGAATGCTTTGTGGTTGTCCCTAGAATCAGTGGTGATTTTGTTTTTGTAGCTAGCTTTGGAGGATATTATAAGGGATCTCCCCTTCTTACTGAGCCTAACCAGGGAGCTCCTCCACTCATGGGAGTTTACTCTCTTTTACAAAAGTTTCTTCCTTCTGCTGTAGAGCTTGTTTATGGCAGGGAACCACCTGATTGGCTTCCTTTTTTTAGAGGATAGCATCTTGGTTCTCTTTGGGATAACACGATCCATGCACTCATGTAAGTGCTTATAAAGTGCATTTGTGTAGGATTCAGCAGTCGTAACTGTATTGTCCATCTGCATGGGTGTCATGAAGTTCGGCACTTCTGTCTTAAGAAGCATGAAGTTGGCTTTGGAGAAATTTTTTACTGTGGTTTCCTTAATGTGGGGTGAGAGCAGGATGTGGATATCTAGGGTGATTAGCTTATGGTCAGATCTGACCAATGAGGAGTTGACTTCAGGTGTGGAACACTAGTCACTCATGTTGGTAATGACTAGGTGTAGGATATTGTTGCCCCTGGTGGGGGTGTAGATAAGTTGATCCAGGGCATTGGAATTTATGAATTCTAGAAAGCGTTGAGTGAAGAAGTTGGTACATTAGTAGTTTTCTCAGTTAATGGTGGGGTAGTTGAAATCACCCATTATTAGGGCGTTTGGTGGAACCCTAATATTTTCCAATATATCAAGAAAAGAGGAATGGGAATCCTGGGGCATGGTGGAGGATCTGTAGCAAGTTACAATTTGGATTGCAGTTTTGCCCAGAGTTAGTTGTACTTTGATAACCTCAGATGCATTATGCTGAGTAACTAGCCTGGAGGTTTGGATATCCTTAATGAATATGGACACACCTCCTCCTTTGGTGTTCCAGTCCAGGTTAGATGGCTGGAAAGTGTGGTATGAGTTATAGCCTGGTAATGCAGGGGTGCTCTCTGAAGCCTTGAGCCAGGTCTCAGTCACTGCACAGATATCGATGTTCTCCATTTTAAGGAGTGCCTCGAGGGAGTGCATTTTGAGATTTAGACTTCTAGCATTGAGTAGCATTACCCTCAGTTTTTGCTTGCCTGTTCCTGTTATGGTGGTAAATTTGTCATTTGAACCTTGCCTAAAAAAGGCACTATAGGGGCGGCAAGAGCCTTAGGCATTATCCAGATTCCCAGGGGTGACAGGTACAGGCCATCTCTGGAAAAGCATTGTGGTATGATGACCATGTCATCGCAGACAGACAGATACTGGATCCCCTTAGAATGACAACAGAAGCTTACCCAATTGTTGGAGTCAGTCATTTTGTCCTTGTACTGTGGTATCATTCTGGTGATGGCAGGAAGCTACTCAGGGCTAGGGTCATACCTGCCTGGGCTACAAGATCAGAGAGCTCTTCCATGTCTCTTTTCATGTAGTCCAGGGAGGTACATCTCAGGTCATTCACACCAACGTGGACAATGACAGAGTCATATTTGTACTTGTTATGGAGTGACCTGAGTACGTGGGTTATGTGGTGGATCCTGGCACCCAAAAGGCAGCTGACACTAACCTTCTCCTTGTTTAGCCTGGTGAGTGGGACATCAGTGTGCCTGACTATAGAGTCACCTATGACTAGTGTGTTGGGTACATTGTTTTTCCTTATGGGCTGTGTTTGCATGACACACTGATTCTGTGGGATATGTGTCATTTGTGTTGTGTTGGGGGGATGGAGGTTGCTTGCATTTCTGCTTTGGAGGTCTCTGTTGCTTGAGCAGATTGTTATTGAGAGCCTCCATTAATGTTTTTGCATTTCTATGTGTGGATTTTGGTGGTGTAGGTTTAGTGGGACTATGTGAAGAGTGTGGTGTGGTACAAGTGTTTACCTTCTCCTCTTGACTATCAAGTTCAGTCTTGGTTGGAGAGAGCTTTACCTCCAGTTTGGCTAGATAAGTGCATCTCTCACAGGTTGTAGTGTTGGGTGGTAGGAGGAGAGGGTTGTCTGTGTACATGGGGCAGTTACTACATTGCCCCAAGATACCCAGATTCATCAGATAGATGGGAGAGAACACTATGAGCTGACCCTTGGATATGCCTATATAAAAAGCTATTTTCATCTAGACAAGTGAGGAAAGTGAGTACAAGAGCTGTTTTTCTCTAAGCAAGTGAGGAAAGTAAGTACAAAAATGGTTTTCCTCTAGGTAATGAGGAAGGTTGAGTGCTGCAGTAATTTGTAGCTTATTTAGTGCTTAAAACAAGTTTTGAACAAGTACCGAGCAAGAATGAGCAAATTCAAGTGCTAAAACTAAGAGTCTATATCTGAACTAGACTAGTTACAGGAAAGAAACAAGTACAACTATGGGCTTTTAAATCAGAAAGTTCAGAGAGATGGAAAGATTGCCCAAACGGCCAATAACTACAATTTCTGCACCAGAAACCACTCTTTAGGTGGTAGATAGGTTACCTAGTGCTTCCCACTCCCACTGATAAGCTAGCAGACTTACCTCCAACACAGACAGGCTTGGGGTGCTCAGAAGCTTACAAACAGTCCTGGATATAGCAAATCTGTATCTGGACTAGACTAGTTACAGGAAAGGCAGGAAATAAGCATCATTTTTTTTGTTATAGTTAAGCAGAACACAGGAAGATTCTAGCAAAGATTTTTTTTTTTTTGTAAAGGAAAGGAAGAGAGGAAAAGCAGAAGATAATTCAAGGTTAGGAAATGAAGTGGGTTGGCCTTCTCAAATGTTCTCTCTGTATTAGGTAGAATGAGCTAATAACACTAGACCGGGAGGAGTGTCCCAGATCACATTTACAGTAGGGGCAGGCAACTGCAAAGCCACCAAGTATAACAGCAAGACACCAACAGGGAGGGAGAGTAGGGAACAATACTACAACTACTAGCCCATACTCTTTTAGACAGTAAACATTACAGAAATGGTTATCACAGCAGTAGAACAGCAGTAAGACATAGAATGAAAGTTTTAAACAGATACATGAGCAAGGAGAGTCTACAGAATGATTTCAACTGCAAACAAATCACTTATATGATGCACTCCTTGGCAGGAAATCAGAATCAACAAATAGGTGCTTAACAAGTAGAGAAAATTTCTCATTAATACCTTCCGCACAGTGAAACTAGCTAAAATGTGACAGACCTGGATTGAAACCTGGGGTGCCTGTCTTAATTAGAAATGTGCTAAATGCTTTTCTACTTCTCTGCATATGGCTCACAGAGGCCTAACTGGATCATATGACACCTGGTGCCATTCCCTGGTTTGGTGTTCCTCACCACTAAGCTGAAGAGCAAAAAAATGGTCCCTTCTCTGACTGGCACAGCTCTGAGGAGCAGCACCATGTTATTTGTGTCAATGCCATTCTTGGCACTCACAATCGTGCCCCCTAGCACCTTGCACCAAGGGTGGCTGCCCCCTTTGCCCCATGCACCCATGGTGGCTGCCCCTTTGCCCCACCCTAGCTAAACATCTAATGGCTTACTCCTATCTACAACATTACTCAAAAAACAGAGAACGACAAAAACAATGGAAAAATATATGCACTTTGTTTCTATAAAAAGGGACACTTGATAACTGTCCTCTATCTTTAAATTATTGGTGCCACTAATATGTTGGTCATGTACTGTGACTTTGTGTGTACTACACAGCTTAAAAATCACTTGTGAGGAAGGCAGAGTCACAAAATTGCATGAAGGGCTAAATCAAACCTGAAAATACCTCAAAATAGGTACATCATGAGCATTGGTAAATCAGGCCTGAAAATAGGATATTCTTCCAAAATATGGACAGTTGAAAGGTCTGCAATCTGTTACATTGCACGTGAAACAGAAATACCTGCCTGCCTTCTTCTGCTTTTATGCATAAAGACAGGTAAACACTCAGTATGACAGTAACTGTAGCTCAGGAACAGCATTTTGTTATCATAATTGCAAAATACATGTTAAGATAGTTATCTAAAAAAATGAACAAAGGTACGGATTACTAAAGTTTGCATTACTGCAAAATACATGTTAAGATCTAAAAAAAATGTTAAAAGGTACACATTACTAAAGTTTGCACTAAGAAATTTAAGGAAGTTTATTTACAGTAGTTCATGGGTTTTGCAGGTTGCTTGTTCAGTTCAAATAAAGATAAGACATATCTTTGTTTCCCATTAGAACAATAATAGTCGCAAGCTATTTGATCTGTATTGCTATAACTATTGATATATGAGCTGTCATTACGTAACTTGGACTGTTCCCAGTAGTTAAAATAATTAACACTCGACTTTGCTGTCCATGAGTTTATCGCGTTTGGTATAAATATGAAAGGTGGAAAGGAGTTTCCATGAAGACACTTGCTGGGAAAGCATCATGCAGGTAATGAAAAATTTCTCTTGCTTTTCACTGTTTTTGTCTTGTTTTATGCTTACATAGCAGTTAAAATTTAGTTGCATATGAGAACTGTATTTATATTTTAAAAAAGCCAGCAAAGTAGATAGTCTGTATTCTACATTAAGCAGTACTTCTTATGAAAAAATAGGCTTTGCTTTCTGTATTTTTTGATTATTTGCAACTTTTTTGTTTTACACAGGATCCGTTTATCCTTGCAGAAATATTAATAACCACAATGGAAAACTGTGTAAAAAATTAGAAAAATGTTTTAGTGAGAAATAAATTTCTACCAAAAATGCTATGAATCAAAGACACAAAATATTCATCAGCTTTTCTTTTAAAAATGAAATTCAGAGATGATAATTTCACAATATATAATCACATTTTAAAGTAAATTTGGTGTGTGCATGTGTTTCGGCTTTTCCCGGTTAGGGATCGCCACAACGTTGTTTTTTTTTACGTGCTGACTTGCCGGGCTTAGCACACAACGTTCAACGAAGGAACGTTCATTCACGCATGTCGCCACACAGAATATGCTCTAATTGAGAATCGAACGGGCAACATCTAACTGTGAGGCGGCAATGCTACCGCAGCACCACCATCGCAGTTAAAGTAAATTTGGTAAGCTGGGGAAATAATCATGCACTGTTCTTTTCCTGTGGATGTTATCAGAGAAAATATACTTTCTTTTCTGTACAGCAATAAAGTGTCATACTTTACCATGACACGAACATTGTTCAAGAGTTACATTTTAAACTCTATAGGTGCAAATAAAAAAACAAGCTGTGAATATTGCAGAATAAAAAGTCAGTCTCTTTCTTGGACCAAAGATTATTTCAACTTTCAAAAATCTTTTCAGGTTAGGGATTTTTTCAGGTTACAGAGCTCCATGGATTATTTTAAGTTTATTCAGCTCTACGAAACTGTGGTAGTGCAAATAGATGTGATGTTATAGAAGAGTTAAGATTTATGACTATTCAGGGTGTTGTAGTAAGAAAGTGGCAGTATTTGTAAAGGATAGGCTGAAGGGCTAGAAAGCAGATGATAAGGCAGACAGTAATATAGCTCGCGGGAAGAAACACGGGAGGGCAAAGAACCAGTAAGCTTCTGAACTGTTTGAAGCAACAAGGACACAAAGGCAATATTTGTAGATCACATAATGCAAATTCAAGGGTGACATACTAGTCAGGAATAGAATTAGGGGACTTACATTGAGGAGGTAAGTGGCTGTGATGGGAGATGTTTGTCTAACAAAGTCAGAATGGAGAATCCTATTATTAAACAGACAGAACAGACTGTATACGTATTTAAGTGGAACATTTTAAGAGATAAAGATAAGCAACAGAAACACTGGCCATAAAAGCAAAGATCCAAAATTACAGAAGAACTGATTATAATGGAATACAGAATCCTTTCACAAAAGTCTGAGAAAATGATATGATATCAGTTGTGATGAGAAGCTATGGGAAACCTTAGAAACGGCAAGTTGGGGTGGTATGGAGAAAAATCATAATAAAAGGGATGACATGGCAAAAAAAACTCGCTCATTCTGGAAGCAACAACCATAAGGGAAAAGGAAATGACATGCAGAGAATGTATTTACAGGAGTGATAGCAGGGAGGGACCTATGAAAGATGGACAGATGACAATGAAATACATCAAGAAGGCAAACAGCTAGATTCAGAAAATATTAGCAAGAAATATTAAAAAGAGAGAGAAGGTCTTCTTTTTGTATGTTGGAATGAAAATGGCAAGAAAGGATGACAGTGCACACATAGAACACACACACACACACACACACACACACACACACACACACACACACACACACACACACACACACACACGCACAGACACATGATACAATGACATACATGTGCACACATTATGCACTGTGGACTTGGCTCCTTTGGCTATTGGGTAAAGCAGCTCAGCAGTGTCAGTGACTCAAAGGGTCGCATTCTGACCTTTGGTGCTCAAAAATCATTCTATTTCTATTCCAGGTGGCTGGATTAATTTTTGTCTGGAAGTTAGCTCAAAGGTTTGAGGGCACCCACTCACATAAAACAAAGCTCATCCCCATCAATATTTGATCACAACTTGGATCTATGGATGGGTAACAGAAACTTTACTCTGGATCTGCCCCATATACTAATAATGGACAAAGGCAGTTCCTAAATAATTTAGCCTGTGCATCAGGTCTCCTCAAATTATCTATGGCATGATCCCAGTTGTTTTCACTAGGGGTAATATATAGTGATCGGTGATGGGATGGGTAAGGTCAATGTAATGCCAAATGGGATAGGTTATTACAAGTACCAAAAGGGAAACTAGGTAGGCTTAAAATGTCCATCAAGGGCAGCCAGCCTAGTGCTTACCTATTAATCTATGAGGTATGAATAAATTGATTTGTGTAGCCCTGGGTTTGATTCCCACAGCCTTCATTTACCTTGAGTGAGATGTTGCACAAGATACTTAATCAGGGAGCATTTTTGGCCAATTAGAAAATTGGTCTAGGCTCCAACACAGTCTGCTTACACCCTTTCCTGCTGTTCTTCCAGTGTACAGAAAAATCAGTAAACAAAGCCTAAACCTTTCTACCTACTATTAAATATCTATTCACTAGGGAGGTCAGAGAATCACTGTTGGTAGGGTATGCTTCCCCATCTGGAATATGCCTTACCAATAATTTCACTCCACAACTGGCAAACTTCGAAAACACAATACACAACTTGCTGCAGACTTCAAAGAACAGCACAGAAAATGTAACACAAGTGTAAAAAAGAAAACCGAGTTTTATTAAGCACTTTTCATCTCTCTGGGTAGATAGACTTCTTCAGATACTAATTCATTACATTCTTACCTTCTTATACCCACCCTTCCTCATCATTAACAACCATCAATTTACTATTAATTATTTAATTGACCTACAGGCATTTTTACTACAACACCAAATTCTAAAATTATATCAATATATATAATCAA
>NC_056744.1:1535002110-1535014610 GCF_019279795.1 Protopterus annectens
CTCTTTTTATTTTTCATTTGTTTCCTTTGCCCTTCTTTTCTCCTTTCCCCAAATATTTGCTTTCCTTACTAGCAAACTTTGTGTCCTTGTTGCTTCAAACAGTTTGATTGCACAAAAGCTTACTGGTTCTTTGCCCTCTCATGTTTCTTCCCGTGAGCTGTATTACTGTCTGCATTATCATCTGTTTCCTTGCCCTTCAGCCTCTCCTTTACAAATACTGCCACTTTCTTACTACAACACCCTGAATAGTCATAAATTTTAACTCTTCTATAACATCACATCTGTTTGCACTACCACAACTTCACAGAGCTGAATAAACTTAAAATAATCCTTGGAGCTCTGTAACCTGCAAAAATCCTGGACCTGAAAAGATGTTTTGAAAGTGAAAATAATCTTTGGTCCAAGAAAGAGACTGACTTTTTATTCTGCAATATTCACAGCTTGGCTGTTTATTTGCACTTATACACTTTAAAATGTAACTCTTGAACAATGTCCATGGCATGGTAAAGTATGACACTATTGCTGTACAGAACAGAAAGTAGATTTCCTCTGATAACATCCACAGTAAAAAAAACTGTGCATGATTATTTTCCCAGTTTACTAAATTTACTTTAAAATGTGATAATATATCATGAAATTATCAGCTCTGAATTTCATTTTTAAAAGAAAAGCTGATGAATATTTTGTGTCTTTGATTCGTAGCATTTTTGGTAGAAATACTTTTTTTTTCACTAAAACATTTTTCAAATTTTTTATGCAGTTTTCCACTGTGGCTATAAATATTTCCCCAAGGATAAAGGCATCCTGTCTAAAACAAAAAAACTTACAAATAATCAAAAAATACACAAAGCAAAGCCTATTTTTCATATTACTGCTCAATATCTGAGTTGTTTGGCTTTTGCTACATACCTACAATCAACTGCATTACTAGCTGAGTTAAGTACAAACTTGCAGTGTTAAAGATTGTACTGCATTTTATTTTTCTGTTTGTTTAACTGTTTCATTGAATATTGTGGGCTGTGTCTCTCTCTAGTTATTTATTTTTCTATTTAATTGTTTCATAGAATACTCTGGTCTCTCTCTGTCTCTGCAGTAAGTGGGGGCTATTGTGTTTCACTTCATTGATATTCAGTATTAAACTCTTAGCCTAGAGCATTTCTTTGTATTTATAAGTGTTAGTCACATATCTTTGAATTTATTACAGGTCAATATCTGAGTTGTTTGGCTTCTGCTGCATACCTACAATCAACTGCATTACGAGCTGAGTTAAGTACAAACTTGCAGTGTTAAAGATTGTACTGCATTTTATTTTTCTGTCTATTTAATTGTTTTATTGAATATTGTGGTCTGTGTCTTTCTGTAGTTATTCATTTCTCTGTTTAATTGTTTCATAGAATATTGTGGTCTCTATCTGTCTCTGCAGTTAGCTTCCCATCTGCTCTCCCTGTTCTTGTTGTGGTATTAATCATGGTGGCTTTGGCATTGCCCACCCCTCCTGTAAATTTGTGTTTGAACACTCCTCCTGGGTCTATCTCATTTGCTCACTCAACCGAGTACAGTGAGATCATATTTTGACTTCAGGCACTCATACCAGACTCATCTGTTCAGCTCTATCCCAGCTCTGTTCCAGTCTAGTGTCACTATCTCATTCTACCTAATACAGAGAGAACATCTGTGAAGGGTAAGCCACTTAGGTCCTTAATTTTGAATTATCTTCAGTTTCTCCTTTCTCGTTTTCCACTTTCCAAAAAAAAAATTCTAAGCTTGTTTCCTGTGACTATTATAGTCCAGATACAGATTTACTGCATCCAGGACTGTTTCTAAGCTTCTGAGCCCCACAAGCCTTTATGTGTTGGAGGGAAGCCTTCTAGCTTATCAGTGGGCATGGTAAGCACTAAGTAGCCTATCTACCACAAGAGTGGTTTCTGGCCCAGAAATTGTAGTTTATTGGCCGTTTGGGCAGTTTTTCCATCTCTTTCAACTTTCTGGTTTAAAAGCCCATGTTTGTGTTTGTTTCCCAACTTTCAAGTAACTAGTCTAGTCCAGATACAGATTTGCTGTATTCAGGACTGTTTGTAAGCTTCTGAGCCCCTCAAGCCTTTTTTTGTTGCAGGGAAGCATTCTAACATATCAGTGGCAGTGGTAAGCACTAGGTAGCCTATCTACCACAGGATCCAG
The DNA here is from genome assembly GCF_019279795.1 of Protopterus annectens. Classification (NCBI taxonomy): domain Eukaryota; kingdom Metazoa; phylum Chordata; order Ceratodontiformes; family Protopteridae; genus Protopterus; species Protopterus annectens. The sequence continues at coordinate 1,535,004,289 of NC_056744.1, forward strand.
GTACAAATTCTTAGTTTTAGCACTTGAATTTGCTTATTTGTGCTCAGCACTTGTTCGAAACTTGTTGTTAGCACTAAATAAGCTACAAATTACTACAGCACTCAACCTTCCTCTTTACCTAGAGGAAAACAGCTTTTGTACTTACTTTCCTCACTTGCTTAGAGGCAAACAGCTCTTATATTCACTTTCCTCACTTGTCTAGAGGAAGGTAGTTTTTATTCAGGCATGTCCAAGGGTCAGCTCCCAGTGTTCTCACCTGTCTATCTGATGAATATGGGCATCTTGGGGCAATGTAGCAATTGCCTCATGTACACAGACAACCCTCTCCTCCTACCACTCAACACCACAACCTGTGAGAGATGCACTTATTTAGCCAAACTGAAGGTAAAGCTCTCTCCAACCAAGACTGAAATTGACAGTCAAGAGGAGAAGGTAAACACTTGCACCACACCACACTTATCACACAGTCACACTAAACCTAAACCACCAAAATCCACACATAGAAACACAAAAACATTCACAGAGGCTCTCAATAATAATCTGCTCAAGCAACAGAGACATCCAAAGCAGAAACACAAGCAACCTCCACCCTCCAACACAACCCAAATGACACATAGCCCACAGACTCAGTGTGCCAGTAAACCACAGCCCATAAGGCAAACAACATACCCAACACACTAGTCGTAGGTGACTCTCTAGTCAGGCACACTGATGTCCCACTCACCAGGCTAAACAAGGAGAAGGTTAGTGTCAGCTGCCTGTCGGGTGCCAGGATTTGCCACATAACCCATCCACTCAGGTCACTCCACAAACAGTACAAATATGACTCTGTCATTGTCCATATTGGTGTGAAAGACATGAGACCTACCTCCTTGGACTACATGAAAAGAGACATGGAAGAGCTCTCCGATCTTGTAGCCCAGGCAGGTATGACCCTAGCCCTGAGTAGCATCCTGCCATCACCCAGAATGATACCGCAGTAAAAGGAGAAAATGACTGACTTCAACAATTGGCTAAGCTTTTGGTGTCATTCTAAGGGGATCCAGTATCTCTCTGCCTCGGATGACATGGTCGACAGACCACAATGCTTTGTCAGAGATGGCTGGCTCCTGTCACCCCTGGGATTCTGGCTAAGGGTCTTGTCGCCCCTATAGTGCCTTTTTTAGGCAAGGTTCAAATGACAAATTCACCACTGTAACAGAACCGGGCAAACAAAAACTGAGGGCAATGCTACTCAGTGCTAGAAGTCTAAATCTCAAAATGCACTCACTCAAGGCACTCCTCAAAATGGAGAACATCGATATCTGTGCAGTGATTGAGACCTGGTTCAAGGCTCTAGAAAGCACCCCTGCATTACCATGGTATAACTCATACCACACTTTTTGGCCATCTAACATGGACGAGAACTCCAAAGGCAGAGGTGTGTCCATATTCATTAAGGATATCCACACCTCCAGGCTAGTTGCGCAACATAATGCATCTGAGGTTATCCAAGTGCAACTAACTCTGGGCAAAACTGCAATCCAAATTGTAGCTTGCTACAGATCCCCCACCATGCCCCAGGATTCCCACTCCTCTTTTCTTGATATAATGGAAAATATTAGGGTTCCACCAAACACCCTAATAATGGGTGATTTCAATTACCCCACCATTAACTGGGAAAACTACTCATGTACCAACTCCTTTGCTCAATGCTTTCTGGAATGTATAAATTCCAATGCCCTGGATCAACTTATCCACAACCTCACCAGGGGCAACAATATCCTAGAACTAGTCATTACCAGCATGAGTGACCGGTGTTACATATTTGAAGTCAACTCCTTGTTGGTCAGATCCGACCATAAGCTAATCACCCTAGATATCCGCATCCCTCCCCAACCCACCATTAAGGAAACCATGGTAAAATATTTCTCCAAAGCCAGCTTTATGCTTCTTAAGACAGAAGTGCCAAACTTCATGACACCCATGCAGATGGACAATACAGTTACAACTGCTGAATCCTACACAAATGCAGTCTATAAGCAATTACACAAGTGCATGGATCATGCTATCCCAAACAGAACCAAGACACTATCCTCCAAAAAAAGGAAGCCAATCTGGTGGTCCCCTGTCTTAAAAAAACTCTACAACAGAAGGAAGAAACTGTTGCAAAAGAGAGTAAAATCCCATGAGTGGAGGAGCTCCCTGGTCAGCCTCAGTAAGAATCTGAAATCCCTTATAAGATCCTCTAAAGCTAGCTACAAAAACAAAATAGCCACTGATTCTAAGGGCAAGCACAAAGCATTCTATAGCTATGTCAAGAATCTCAATGGCAACACCCAGATGTGCTCTGAGTTACAGCAGAATGGCATGAAAATTACAGAACCAACTGATATTGCCAACATCCTGGCAAATAGGTTCAGTGCTAACTTTACCCCCCCCCCACTCCCTAAAGGGTCCATATCTATACAAGGAGAATGCAGAGTCCCTGTAATCACATCTATGCAGGTAAAAGCTGCACTCTCTAAAACCAAAAACACAGCATCCATGGGACCGGACAACACCCTAGGCTGTGTTTTACACAAACTTCAGAATGAACTGGCTCCCCACCTAAGCACCATGTTCAATCATAGTCTCACATCAGGCTTTGTGCCCATGGAATGGCACACAGTAACAGTTATCCCACTCTACAAAGGGGGAGCCACCACTGATCCTGGGAACTATCGCGCTATTAGCCTGATGAGCCTGGTCTGCAAGGCCATGGAATGGATCATCATGGAACTCATAAACAAAGACATTGGTAACATTCAAACTCTGGACCCCACCCAGTTCGGGTTTGTGAAAGGCAGATCATGCCTTCTGAACCTGATTGACTTTTTTGAGGCAGTCACCAAAGCCGTAGACAAGGCTAAGGTGCTTCACACAGCCTATCTTGACCTCGTCAAGGCTTTCAGCATCATCCCCCACTCTGTAATTATAGCTAAACTCACTAAACTAGATATAAATCCCTACATCGCAAGATGGGTTGCCAATTGACAGAAGCCACACTGTAAAAGCTGCAGACTCCAAATCTGACTTCAAACCAGTGACAAGTGGAGTACCACAGAGTTCAGTCCTAGGACCTCTCCTGTTTAGTATCTACTTCTCTAAAGTACAGGCTAACACAGAAGGCCTCTGGCTAATGAAGTCTGCAGATGACAGCAAACTAGGAGCCATAGTCAAGTCCCCAAATGATGTGGACATCTTACAGAATGGCCTCACTGGGACATATGCCTGGTGTCAGAGGCATGGCCTGAAGCTCAATGTCAAAAAGTGCATTGTCATCCCCTTTGGTAAAAACTCTGTACCCATGAACTACCACATAAACGGCAGTCTACTTAACACAGAATGTGTGATAAGAGACCTTGGGACCCGGGTGGACAGTAGTCTCTCCTTTGATAATCACATCACCACAGTAGTCAGGAAATCCTTCTATCTGGCACACCTCATCATAAAAGGGTTCTCATCCAGGAAAAAAGAGGTCATTGTTACCCTCTACTTGGCACTCATTAGACCCATTATAAAGTACAATGTCCCCTTTTGGAATGTACCTCACAAGACATCTGCAGCAGCTGGAAAGGCCACATAAGTACCTCACAAGGAGTATTACTGGTCTTAAACAGCTGCCCTACACTGGCCGTCTCGAAAAACTCCAGCTTTACTCTGTAGCATATCATATACTCCAAGGAGATCTCTGCCTAACATATAAAGCTATGTTAAACCCATAGCTGTTGGAAATGCTACACATAAATTAATCCCAGTCACTCCAAGCTACATGCTCTAGGGACCTAAACCATGTCACCACAACAAATAGGATATGCTGGAGGGATAGATTCCTGTCCCATAGAGTTCCTATACTCTGGAACAAGCTACTCATCTATGTCAAGAAAAGATCCTCATTAGTACTCTTCAAGAAAAATCTTGATGAGTGGATGGGAAATAGGAAATACACTTTGGGGATCACTTCTGTGGCTCTGCTTGACAGGGGCACAGGAAATTAACTTTTTTTGGGTGGCGTAAGCCAGAGAACCTTGTTGGCTAGTCTTCCTTAGGCCCTTGGGCTGATAGCCTAGTATCTACCTATGAACCTATGAACCTATAAGAAGTACTGCTTAATGCAGAATACAGACTCTCTACTTTGCTGGCTTTTTTAAAATATAAATAGAGTTCTCATATGAAATTAATGTTTAACTGCTATGTAAGCATAAAACAAGACATAAATAGTGAAAAGCAAGAGAAACTTCTGATTACCTGCATGATGCTTTCCCAACAAGTACCTTCATGGAAACTCCTTTCCACCTTTCATATTTATAGCAAACATGATAAACACATGGACAGCAAAGTCGAGTGTTAATTATTTTAACTACTGGGAACAGCCCAACTTACATAATGACAGCTCATATATCAATAGTCATAGCAATACAGAACAGATGGCTTGTGACTATTATTGTTCTAACGGCAAACAAAAATATGTCTTATCTTTATTTGAACTAAACATGCAACCTGCAATACCCATGAGCTACTGTAAATACACTTCATGAAATTTCTTAGTGCAAACTTTAGTAATGTGTACCTTTTAACATTTTTTTTTAGATCTTATCATGTATTTTGCAATTATGATAACAAAATGCTGTTCCTGAGCTACAGTTACTGTCATACTGAGTGTTTACCTGTCTTTATGCGTAAAAGCGGAAGAAGGAAGGACGGGTATTTCTGTTTCACATGCAATGTAACAGATTGCAGACCTTTCAACTGTCCAGATTTTGGAAGAATATCCTATTTTCAGGCCTGATTTACCAATGCTCATGATGTACCTATTTTTGAGGTTTGTCTGTATTTTCAGGTTTGATTTAGCCCTTCATGCAATTTTCTGAATCAGCCTTCCTCACAAGTGATTTTTAAGCTGTGTAGTACACACAAAGCCACAGTACATGACCAACATATTAGTGGCACCAATAATTTAAAGATAGAGGACAGTTATCTTAAGTGTTCCTTTTTTTAGAAACAAAGTGCATATATTTTTCCATTGTTTTTGTTGCTCTCTGTTTTTTGAGTAATGCTGCAGATAGGAGAATGCCATCAGAAGTGTAGCTAGGGTGGGACAAGGGGGCAGCAGCCATGGGTACATGGGGCAAAGGGGCAGCAACCTTAGGTGCAAGGAGCTAGGGGGCATAATTGTGAGTGTCAAGAATGGCATTGACACAGATGACATGGTGCTACTCCTCAAAGCTGTGCCAGTCAGAGAAGGGACCACTTTTTGCTCCTCAACTTAGTGGTGAGGAACACCAAATCAGGGAATGGCACCAGGTATCAGATTATCCAGTTAGGCCTCTGTGAGCCATTTGCAGAGAAGGAGAGCCTAAGTAGAAAAGCATTAAGCACATTTCTAATTAAGACAGGCACCCCAGGCTTCATTCCAGATCTGTCACTTTTTAGCTAGTTTCACTGTGTGAAAGGTATTGACTGGACATTTTCTCTACTTGTTAAAGCACCTATATGTTTGTTCTAATTTCCTACCAAGGAGTATATCATATAACTGATTTGTTTGCAGTTAAAATCATTCTGTAGAGTCTCCTTCCTTCTTTATCTGTTTAAAACTTTCATTTTGTGGCTCACTGCTGTTCTTCTGCTGTGATAAACATTTCTGTAGTGTTTACTGTCTAAAAGAGTGCAGGCTAGTAAGTGTAGTATTGTTCTCCACCCTCCCTCCCTCCCTGTTGGTGTCTTGCTGTTATACTTGGTAGCTTTGCAGTTGCCCGCCCCTTCTGTAAATTTGATCTGGGACACTCCTCTTAGTCTAGTGTCATTAGCTAATTCTACCTAATACAGAGACATTTGAGAAGGCCAACCCACTTAGTTTCCTAACCTTGAATTATCTTCTGCTTCTCCTTTCTCCCTTTCCTTTAAAAAAATGTTGCTAGAATCCCCCTGTGTTCTGCTTAACTGTAACAAAAACATTTATACTTATTTCCTGCCTTTCCTTTAACTAGTCTAGTCTAGATACAGATTTGCTATATCTAGGACTGTTTGTAAGCTTCTGAGCGCCCAAGAATATCTGTGTTGGAGGGAAGCCAGCTAGCTTATCAGTGGATGTGATAAGCACTAGGTAGCCTATCTACCACATAAGGAGTGGTTTCTGGCCCAGAAATTGTAGTTATTGGCCATTTGGGCAGTTTTTCCATCTCTCTCAACTTCCTGATTTAAAAGCCTGCATTTGCACTTGTTTCCCATCTTTCCTGTAACTAGCCTAGTTCAGATACAGATTCCTAGGTTTAGCACTTGAATTTGCTTATTCATGCTCAGCACTTGTTCAGAACTGGTTGTAAGCACCAAATAAGCTACAAATTACTACATCACTCAATCGTCCTCATTACCTAGAGGAAAAAAGTTTTTGTATTCACTTTCCTCACTTGCTTAGAGAAAAACAGCTCTTGTACTCACTCTCCTCACTTGATTAGAGGAAAATAGTTTTTTATACAGGCATGTCCAAGGGTCAGCTCCCAGTGTTCTCTCCTGTCTATCTGATGGATCTGGGCTTCTTGGGGCAATGTAGCAATTGCCTCATGTACACAGACAACCCTTTTCATCTACCACCCAACACAACAACTTCTGAGAGATGCACTTATTCAGCCAAACTAGAGGTAAAGCTCTCTCCAACCAAGACTGAACTTGACAGTCAAGAGGAGAAGGTAAACACTTGTACCACACCACACTCATCACATAGCCCCACTAAATCTACACCACCAAAATCCACACATAGAAACACAAAACCATTCATGGAGGCTCTCAATAATAATCTCCTCAAGCAACGGAGACCTTGAAATTAGAAACTCAAGCAACCGCCACCCCCAACACAACCCACATGACACATAGCCCACAGACTCAGTGTGCCACTCAACCACAGCCCATAAGGCAAAACAATGTGCCCAACACAGTAGTCATACCCCACTCACCAGGCTAAACAAGGGAAGGTTAGTGTCAGCTGCCTGTCTGGTGCCAGGATCCACCACATATCTCACTCACAAAGGTCACTCCACAAGTACAAATATGACTCTATCATTGTCCATGTTGGTGTTAATGACCTAAGATGTTCCTCCCTGGACTACATGAAAAGACACATGGAAGAGCTATCCGATCTTGTAGCCCAGGCAGGTATGACCCTAGCCCTGAGTAGCATCCAACCATCACCGAGAATGATATCGCAGTACAAGGACAAAATGACTGACTTCAACAATTGGGTAAGTTTCTGCTTGTCATTCTAAGGGGATCCAGTATCTGTCTGCCTGGGACAACATGGTCGACAGACTACAATGCTTTGCCAGAGATGGCCTGTACCTCTCACCCCTGGGATTCTGGATACTGACAAAGGCTTTGCCACCCCTATAGTGCCTTTTTTAGGCAAGGTTCAAATGACAAATTCACCAACGTAACAGGAACAGGCAAGCAAAAACAGAGAGTAGTGCTACTCAATGCTAGAAGTCTAAATCTCAAAATGCACTCCCTCGAGGCACTCCTTAAAATGAAGAACATCAATATCTGTGCAATGACTGAGACCTGGATCAAGGCTCCAAAGAGCACCCCTGCATTATCAGGCTATACCTCATATCACACTTTTCAGCCACCTAACGTGGACCGCCACACCAAAGTCTGAGGTGTGTCCATATTCATTAAGGATATCCACACCTCCAGGCTAGTTGCTCAGCATAATGCATCTGAGGTTATCCAAGTACAATTAACTCTGGGCAAAACTGCAATCCAAATTGTAGCTTGCTACAGATCCCCTACCATGCCCCAGGATTCCCACTCCTCTTTTCTTGATATACTGGAAAATATTAAGGTTCAACCAAACACCCTAATAATGGGTGATTTGAACTACCCCACCATTAACTGGGAAAACTACTCATGTAACACCTCCTTCACTCAACGTTTTCTGGAATTCATAAATTCCAATGCCCTGGATCAACTTATCCACACCCTCACCAGGGGCAGCAATATCCTAGACCTAGTCATTACCAGCATGAGTGACCGGTGTCCCATACCTGAAGTTAACTCCTTGTTGGTCAGATCCAACCATAAGCTAATCACCCTAGATATCCACATCCCACCCCACCCACCATTAAGGAAACCACAGCAAATAATTTCTGCAAAGCCAACTTTATTCTTCTTAAGACAGAAGTGGCAAACTTCATGACACCCATGCAGATGGACAATACAGTTATGACTGCTGAATCCTACACAAATGCACTCGATAAGCACTTACACGAGTGCGTGGATTGTGCTATCCCAAACAGAACCAAGACGCTATCCTCCAAAAAAGGAAGCCAATCTGGTGGTCCCCTGCCATAAACAAACTCTACAACAGAAGGAAGAAACTGTTGCAAAAGAGAGTAAAATCCCATGAGTGGAGGAGCTCCCTGGTCAGCATCAGTAAAAAGCTGAGATCCCTTATAAGATCCTCCAAAGCTAGCTATGAAAACAAAATTGCCACTGATTCTGGGGACAACCACAAAGCATTCTATAGCTATGTCAAGAATCTCGATGGCAACACCCAGATCTGCTCTGGGTTATAGCACAACGGCATGAAAATTACAGACCCAACTGATATTGCCAACATCCTGGCAGATAAAGTTCAGTACTAACTTTACCCCCTTCTCACACCCTAAAGGGCCCATACCTATACCGGTAAAATGCAGACTCCCTGTAATCACAACTACACAGGTAAAAGCTGCACTCTCTAAAGCCAAGAACACAGCATTCATGGGACCGGACAACATCCCAGGCTGCATTTTACATAAACTTCAGAACAAACTGGCTCCCCACCTAAGCACCATGTTCAATCATTGCCTCACATCAGGCTTTGTGCCCACTGAATGGTGCACTGCAACAGTTATCCCACTCCACAAAGGGGGGGGCCACCACTGATCCCATGAACTATCGCCCTATTAGCCTGATGAGCCTGGTCTGTAAGGCCATGGAACATATCACCATGGAACTCATAAACAAAGACATTGGTAACCTAAAAACTCTGGACACCACCCAGTTCAGGTTTATGAAAGGCAGATCATGTCTCCTGAACCAGATCGACTTCTTTGAGGCAGTCACCAAAGCCGTAGATGATTGAAATCGTTTACACAGCCTATCTTGACCTTGCCAAGGCTTTTGACACTATCCCCCATTCTGGAATTATAGCTGAACTCACTAAACTAGGTATAAATCACTATGTTACAAGATGGGATGCCAACTGGCTCACTGACAGAACCCACACTGTAAAAGTTGCAGACTCCAAATCTGACTTCAAACCAGTGACAAGTGGAGGACCACAGGGTTCAGTCCTGGGACCTCTTCTGTTTGCTATCTATTTCTCTGACATACAAGCTAACACAGAAGGTCTTTGGCTAATGAAGTTTGCAGATGACTGCAAACTAGAAGCCATAGCTGAGTCTCCAAATGATATGGACATCTTAAAGAAGGGCCTCACTGAGACAGATGCCAGGTGTCAGAAACATGGCCTTAAGCTCAATGCCAGAAAGTGCATTGTCATCCCCTTTGGTAAAAACACTGTACCCATAAACTGCCACGTAGGCGGTAGTCTACTTAATGCTGAATATGTGATAAGAGACCTTGGGGACCCAGGTGGACAGTAGTCTCTCCTTTGATAATCACATCCCCACAGTAGTCAAGAAATCATTCTACATGGCACACCTCATCAGAAAAAGGTTCTCATCCAGGAAAAAAGAGGTAATTGTTTTCCTCTACTCGACACTCATTAGACCCATTATAGAGTACAACGTCCCTTTTGGTATGTACCTCACAAGACATCTGCAGCAGCTAGAAAGGCCACAGAAGTACCTCACAAAGAGGATTACTGGCTTCAAACAGATGCCCTACCCAGACTGTCTCAAAAAACTCCAGCTTTACTCCATAGCATATCGCCTACTCTGAGGTGATCTCTACCTAACATATAAAGTTATGTCAAACCCAGAGCTGTTGGACATGCTACACCTAAAGAAATCCCAATCCCTCTGAGCTACATGCTCTAGGGACCTAAACCTTGTCACCACAATAAACAGGACATGCTGGAGGGATAGATTCCTGTCCCAGAGAATTCCCATACTCTGGAACAAGCTACCCATCTATGTCAAGCAGAGTTCCTCTTTATCACTCTTCAAGAAAAATCTTGATGAGTGGATGGGAAATAGGAAATACACTCCGGGGATCACTTCTGTGGCTCTGCTCCAGAGGGGCACATGAAAATAACTTTCTTGGGTGACGTAAGTCAGGGAACCTTGTTGGCTAGGCTTACT
>NC_056744.1:1535019610-1535032462 GCF_019279795.1 Protopterus annectens
GCAGGGCTAAGACAGAATATATGTGTGTAAATGAGAGGGAGGGCAGAGGAATGGTCAGGATGCAGTGAGTAGAGTTGGTAAAGGTGGACGAGTTTAAGCACTTGGGATCAACAGTTCAGAGTAATGGTGAGTGTGGAAGAGAGGTGAAGAAGAGAGTACAGGCAGGGTGGAATGGGTGGAGAAGAGTGTCAGGAGTGATTTGTGACAGACGGGTACCAGTAAGAGTGAAAGGGAAGGTCTACAAGAGGGTAGTGAGACCAGCTATGTTATATGGGTTGGAGACAGTGGCATTGACAAAAAGGCAGAAGTCAGAGCTGGATGTGGCAGAGTTAAAAATGTTAAGATTTGCACTCGGTGTGACTAGGATGGATAGGATTAGGAATCAGTATATTAGAGGGTCAGCTCATGTTGGACAGTTTGGAGACAAAGCAAGAGAGACGAGATTGCGTTGGTTTGGACATGTGCTGATGATGGGTACATTGGGAAAAAGATGCTAAGGATGGAGCTGCCAGGTAAGAGGAAAAGAGAAGGCCTAACATAAGGTTGATGGACGTGGTGAGAGAGGACATGCAGGTGGTTGGTGTGACAGAGCAAGATGCAGAGGATAGGAAGAAATGGAAAGAGATGATCCACTGTGGCGACCCCTAATGGGAAAAGCTGAAAGATGATGATGATGATTCTAGTACAAATAGCACAGATAAGAAAATACATTTGTTTGTCAGAATGAGAACATAACCGACATAATAACATCATAACATTCAAGCACAACATTTGAAAAATTACAGATTAGTTTGTCAGAATAAAAAGTAAACAGATATAATAAAGTTGCAGCATTTAAACATAAATTATTTGGAAAGCCTAATAATAGGAAGGTGCAGCATTATTTACATAATAGATGATTATCTTAACGATTTTTAATATTCTAGAGGTCATGAAATATAGTAACAGATTATATTGGTGAAGGCATAGGATTGTAAGAGTAGAGAAGAGTAGGGGGTGATAGAGGGGATATTAGGAATAGATGTGGAAAAAGTATGAGTGTAATCTCAGGGGAATATGTGTAGAGGAAGGGAGGGTAGGTTAAGTTAATGGTGGGGATACTGAGAGTAGAGGTAGAAAAAGATATAAGAGGACCTCAGCCTGAGCTCATACAAGAGCTAATCCAAGCTTTGTTGAAGTATTCTTTTATAGAGGTTTTGAAGGAGTGCATGCTGGTAGCAGTTTGATAGTTAAAGAAAGGGAGTCCATAGTTTTGCCACAAAGAAGGTGTAAAGGCTTAGTCTTTGAGTTTTGGTAGGTTTATAGGTTGTGAAGAGATGTTGTCTACAGATCTGAGATGTTTATTTGGGATATAAAAGCTGATTAATTGTCTAAGAGTAGAACGAACTAGTGGGTTGTGGATGATGTTGTATACTGTAGTAAGTTGTATGCATTGGAGGTGGAATGGGAGTTCAAGCCATCTTAGAGATGTAGTGCTTTACACTGATGAGTTAGAGGGGGCTGCATTTATGTCAAATTTGGCAATTTTGTTATAGCAGTTTTCTAGTATTTTTTTTTCCTTAGGGAGGTCGGTAAGTAAGTTAGAACTGGGGGCCCATATAATAGTGAGGGCAAGAAGGAAGTGTTGGTCAGGGTAATTTGAGTAGCTACTGTGAGGAAGCTTTTATTCTTGTATAACATGCCTAGTTTTTTTGTACTGTTTTCTATGTGTAGGCCAAACTTGAGATAATTGTCAATATGACAGCTAGTAGTTTGGTATGCAGAGCCAATTCAATTTCAGTAGTGTGAAAAGATGTTGAAGTTTGTTTTGTTGGAGCTATGGGGTTTCTGGGTGAAGACAAGGAGCTTTGTTTTTGGGAGGGGTCAGTAGGAGTTCAACACTGGATATCATCTGCATATCTGAGGCAATATTAATAGTAGCATCTGATTCATTTCACCAAGCATTTTGTATAATTTGCTCATCTTATAAATTAAATAAGTATCGTGACAATATAGGTTCATAGGTAGGTACTAGGCTATCAACCCTGGGACCTATACAAGCCCAGTCAAAAAGGTACCCTGGCTTTTTCCACCCAAGAAAATTATTTTCCTGTGCCACTGTCGAGCAGAGCCACAGAAGTGATCCCCGGGGTGAATTTCCTATTTCCCATCCAATCATCAAGATTTGTCTTGAAGAGTGCTAATGAGGAGCTTTGTTTGCTATAGATATGTAGTTTATTAAAGAGTATGGGAATTCTCTGGGACAGGAATCTATCCCTCCGGCATGTTTTGTTTATTGTAGTGACAAGGTTTAGGTCTCTAGACCATGTAGCTCAGAGGGATTGGGATTTCTTTAAGTAGAGCATGTCCAACAGCTCTGGGTTTGACATAGCTTTGTATGTTAGGCAGAGATCACCTCTGAGTAGGTGATATGCGACTGAGTAAAGCTGGAGTTTTTTGAGATGGTCTGCATAGGGCATCTGTTTGAGGCTAGTAATCCTCTTTGTGAGGTATTTCTGCAGCCTTTCCAGTTGTTGTAGATGTCTTGTGAAGTACATACCAAAAGGGGCATTGTACTCTATAATGGGTCTGATGAGTGAAGAGTAGAGGGGAACAATGACCTATTTTTTTCTGGATGAGAAACCTTTTGTGATGAGGTTTACCATGTAGAAGGATTTCTTGACTACTGTGGCGATGTGATTATCAGAGGAGAAGCTACTGTCCACCTGTGTTCCTAGGTCTCTTATCACACTTTTGGTGATAAGTATACTACTGCCTATGTTGTAGTTCATGAGTACAGAGTTTTTACCAAAGGGGATGACAACGCAGTTTTTGACATTGAGCTTGAGGCCATGGCTTTGACACCAGGCATCTGTCTCAGTGAGACCCTTTTGTAGGATATCCCCATCATTAGGAGTTTCGATTATGGCTCCTAGTTTGCAGTCATCTGCGAATTTCGTTAGCCAAAGACCTTCTGTGTTAGCCTGTACTTCAGAGATGTAGGTACCAAACAGGAAAGGACCCTGGACTGAACCCTGTGGTACTCCACTTGTCACTGGTCTGAAGTTGGATTTGGAGTCTGCTACTTTCACAGTGTGGGTTCTGTCAGTGAGCCATTTGGTAACCCATCTTGTGACATAGGGATTTATACCTAGTTTAGTGGGTTTATCTATAATTCCAGAGTGGGGGATGGTGTCAAAAACCTTGGCAAGATCTAGATAGGCTGTGTGAACCACCTTACCCTCGTCTATGGCTTTGATGACTGCTTCAAAGAAGTCTATCAGGTTTAGGAGACATGATCTGCCTCGTCATACTCATTTTCCAAGTTAGAACCAGCTAGTGCATATTCCTCAGCAGGGTAATAGGGTTTATCAGTATCCACATTTCCCAGACAAAGTGCTGAGATTTGATACAGTCAATAAAGTAAAAGTAAGTATTTTCCCTTAATATTTCCCTTGATTTATCTATTATATTCTATCTATTTGGTAATTTGAGTTCTGGTCCCTCTACCTCTACAAAACGTGACAGTTCTTAAGCATTAATGTACAAGCATATGAGACAAGCTCAATTGTTCAATAATTTGAGCATTTTTTAATATTGTCCCTTTTGGGGAATATAAACTGATATTTTTAATCGAATGGCCCCCTGCTGTGTTTTCCTAATTTTGCTGGCAAATTGCAAGCAACATTCATATTTCAAGATTTTAAACAATTCAGATGCATCACTTCCTGTAGTCATTTTTTTTAGCAAGTTTTTCTAAGGCCCTTTTGACTTTTTGTTCCAGAATGTCTGACCTATTTCAGGTATTAAGTCTGAGTAAATCATTTAAACATACATTTCTCCTGTGCAAATCCCAAAGACAGGCTCTTTAGCATAATTTGTTTACCTGTTCAAAAAAAATATATGCTACATAACCAAAAACAAAACAAAGAAGAAAACAATACAAACAAAGCTCCAATTATAATTTAGACAAGTACATTACAGATGTAGGCTTATAGGATTAATAAATGTACAGTAGTGAAGTTGGCCAACAAAGCAGAGCTATCAGTCATTGTTCTACTTTTTCCTCTTAGGCTTTTACCAAAGCTCCATAGTGAAAAAAATGCATGCTTAGAAGGGTGATATTAATTCAGTGGAAGACTGCATAACACATCTATTAATCATGTATTAGAATTGTATAGCACATCCCTGGAGTGTCTTACTGTGTTTATGAGCCTGTTGTTACTACTGTTGAATTAGCCTCCATCAGAGCAGTAGGAAAGATTTCTAATGCATAGCTAACAGCTAATTAGAATGTTGAAAAATGGCTTCCGATTTCTTAAAACTGTTTTCCTATGCAAAATGGTATGAAGATTGAAACTGTATGAAGATTCAAGCCTCAAAGTTACATGTTGATGAAAATAAATAAATGCTAACAACTGGTTCTCAGTAACAATGCCAATGGTAGTAAGATATTCCTTTTTACCACATTATTATGACCTGGGCTTTGCAGTCAATAGCAAGAAAAAGTTGGTAGATGAATAACAAAGTAACATGTAAAAGAAGAGATAATCCAAATAGCCGAATAAGAAGATATGGATAGTGATACTTTAAATACACAACTGTTTCAATATAACAAAATATGGTCCACTTACGTGGTTGCACAATGTTCAAAGGGGAAGATGGTTGATAAACCAGCAGCTCTGGTAAATCATTTAACAGAGCAGCTCTGGTAAATCATTTAACAGAGATTTAGATGTTTTGTTTGCTTGAAGGGATGCAGATGAATGTACACAGCCGTTTTCAGTGAAGATAAGTACAGATAAAATATTGATAATAACCTGAAGAATGCAAAATCATATACATTTTGTGAAGAAATGAATATGTACAGTTGACTTGTACAAGCTGCATCTCAAAAGTACTTTTTATCTTCTTCTTCTTTCGGCTTTTCCTGGTTAGGGGATGCCACAGCGGATCACATGTCTGCTCATGATTGGCAGTGGAGTTTTATGGTGTCGAGTTGCCAGCCCGGCGCCCAACCTTCCACAGAAGGCACACACACACACACTCACACTTAGGGCCAATTTAGAGCACCCAGTCCACCTACAGCATGTCTTTGGTATGTGGGAGGAAACCAGAGCACCTGGTGGAAATCCAAGCGACCACAGGGAGGACATGCAGACTCTGCACAGAAGGCACCCCAGCCGAGGATCGAACCAGGAAACCTCTTGCTGTGAGGTGACAATGCTAACTGCTGCACCACTGTGGCCGCCCTCTCAAAAGTACTTTTTATGATGTTCTGTAGATATATAGGCATTTATTTTGCATTGTTTTAGCAACATCATAAAAAGTACTCTCAAAAGTACTTTTTATGATGGTGCTAAAACAATGCAAAATAAATAAAATTAATAACAGATCCACGGAGTTACCATGAAAAGCATGGATCTGTTATTAATTTAATTATCATTCGTTTTCTACCACGGAGTTTTTACCCCTGGGTTTGCCGGTAGTTTTACTTTTTTTCATAGCAATGCAATATAAATGCCTATATATCTACAGAACCTTCTGGATTCTTTATATGAAATCCCATTCGTAACAAGTCATAGACATTACTAATAATTTCTTCATACCTCTGGTTCAAGAAATAGTGTAGGATATTATTTACACAATATAGCCTATCACATGTGCTGATGAAAAGTAATCTTTTTAGTTTTACTAAACTGCAATTACCACACCAAATGATCCATTTAGCTAGTCAGTTTAAAAATACAAAATATCTCCATTGTGCTGACATCTGAGCAACACATTTAAAATGTAGGAAGTGTAATTGCCCTGATGAGTAGATAAGCACATGGGTCTATATTACATCATCAAACTCACAGGAGGCCGAATGATGTAATATCGAACTGTGAAGTTTGAAACCCAAAAAGTACAAACACACAGAACAGCGATTACTTACCCAGGGGAAAAAAAATCACTGTTCCGGTTAAAAAAAAACCCCACACACCACAACGTGGGCGCTGTGCACCCCACACCCCCCTATTTAAATATACCAACTGTGAGATCTCACCACAGTGGAGGATAGCAAAGCCACAAAAACAGCCCACCGATTTTTTTTCCTGGGAAAGAAATCGGTGTTCCGCGGCTTTGCTATTTCCGTGTTTCGAACATTTGGGTTCGATATTACAATGTTTGGACTTCTGTGAGTTTGACGTTATAATATAGACCCTAATCACACAGCTCAGAAATACCAAGGTAAATGAATGTTTCACAAAGGATAGTGATACTAAGGCAATAAAACTTGATCTAATTGCTTTTATGAGTCAGGATTCTTTACTAAGATTTGCAGAGGCCCAGGTAATGTAGCTTATAAATCAAACTAGAATTCTTTATTAATAATATCCAGCATTTCTTTCAAGTTCTATTCATTCATCTTAACCTTACACCTGTCCCTGCACTTAACCTTTGATCTCCCTGATGCCTTATTTAACATTCCATTCTGATTTCCTCAGTTAACATCTCCATATTACTCTGACCTGGGCCTCATTAACTAGCATCCTGTCTCCTACTCCATTAGTTATAGCTGTGCACATTTCAACTAAGCTTCCTCTTCTCACTGTTATTCACCCAATTCCTCACCTTAATTAAACTAGCTTTCATGGTTATGAAGTCAACAGTCAGAATCCCCAACAATATACTGGATAAATCAAACTCATCAAAACTTCAATGCTTGGATTTTTTTTTTTTATATATCTATGTATTGGCTCTACTTACTGTGAGATCATAGTTAGGTAAGCCACATTTTACCATTAGAAGGTGATTTCTCTTTTCCCTGATGTTGTGCAACTGTGGTGTTAGTATATATAAGTAAGGAAGGTGAGAGGAAACTTCAACACTGAGAGGTACAGAGAACTTGCTCCCCTCAAAAAAAAAATATATTAAAGTTCTTTTACCTGCAATTTCAGTAAGCATATCTTCCACATTTTGTCTGTCAAGTTCCATAATGCATGAAAGTGCTTACAACTGTTTTGATAATTAAAGTTTGTATCTTCAGCTAATGGTTCCAGTTAGTTGACTCATACAGCCAAATTTCACAAAACTTGTTGTAAGTGTAAGTGATGACTTACACTGAGAGATGGTCTTTTGGAACCCACCTCTGATGTAAGCCTGTTTATAGATAGACCTTACAGTGAAGTAAGTAACTTATACTGAGAGCACTCGTTTTGGAAGCAGGCCAATAGTGGTTCCATTATAAAAGGGCGGTGACGGTACTGCTCAATTTCATTATCACATTTCATCCAGTACTTATCTTATAACAAGGCATAATACTTGCATATTTGCCTCTTCATTACTTGCTTCAGATACTTATTATTACAGTTTCAACATCTATTTAAGTTTTGTAACCTTGCCTGCATGCATCAACCAACAGCAGCTTGGCAATTTGCCTTATAATATGTTTAAATGTGCATGCTATTCCTGACTGTAAGTACAGTGATGCAGATGTTAGCATTTCTGTCTCACAGTGCTTGGTAGTCTGTTTTGCTTCTCTTTTGTGCACCTTCTGCATGTTGCCTCCCTGTTTGCAAGGATTTCTTTTTTCACCCCTTACCACTCAGGCCCCAAGACAAGCTGTAGGTGAACTAGTGGTGTGTGTGTGTGTGTGTGTGTGTGTTTGTGTGTCTGTGTGTGTGTCTGTGTGTATCCTTTTGATACACTGACATCCTGTCCAGCAGTTCAGAGTTAGTTTCACTGGATTATGTTGTGTGACTGACTGCCAGGACAGACTCTGGCTCCCATGCAGACCTGATTTAGAAGGATTTAGTATTACAGAAAAAAAAGAATGAACGAACACATGAATGATTGAATGGATATATGAATGAATGAATTAAATAATGCTGTGTATTATTTGCATGTATTACTGTAAACTTTATAACTGTAAGGTAGGTTATAGTATTACAGCAAGTAATTAGGCTTTACATTCTTGAAACATCATTCATTCTCTGTATGAGTAAAATCTGCCTATTATAGAAAATTGCACTGTATAGATACCATGATGTATCTTCACTGAAATGGCACTATGGACATGGGGGCTTTACAGGTATAACATGATTTTAAAAAAGTTTAAATGGAGTACATGTAACCTCTAATACCAACATATTGTTGTTTGTGGTTTATCAGGACACTTTCTTCCTCAATGTCAGTCCTCTAATTCTATTCCTGACTAGTACGTCACCCTTGAATGTGAATTATGTGATCTGCAAATATTGCCTTTATGTCCTTGTTCCCGCGAGCTGTATTACTGTCTGCCTTATCATCCGTTTCCTTGCCCTTCAGCCTATCCTTTACAAATACTGCCACTTTCTTACTACAACACCCTGAATAGTCATAAATTTTAACTCTTCTATAACATCACATCTATTTGCACTACCACAGTTTCGCAGAGCTGAATAAACTTAAAATAATCCATGGAGCTCTGTAACCTGCAAAAATCCCGGACCTGAAAAGATGTTTTCAAAGTGGAAATAATCTTTGGTCCAAGAAAGAGAGTGACTTTTTATTCTGCAATATTCACAGATTGGTTGTTTATTTGCACCTATACAGTTTAAAATGCAACTCTTGAACAATGTCCACGGCATGGTAAAGTATGACACTATTGCTGTACAAAACAGAAAGTATATTTCCTCTGACAACATCCACAGGAAAAGAACTGTGCATGACTATTTCCCCAGTTTACTAAATTTACTTTAAAATGTGATATATCATGAAATTATCAGCTCTGAATTTTATTTTTAAAAGAAAAGCTGATGGATATTTTGTGTCTTTGATTCATAGCATTTTTGGTAGAAATACTTTTTTTTCAGTAAAACTTTTTTCTAATTTTTTATGCAGTTTTCCATTGTGGTTATTAATATTTCCCCAAGGATAAAGGCATCCTGTGTAAAACAAAAAACTTGCAGATAATCAAAAAATACAGAAAGCAAAGTCTATTTTTTCATAAGAAGTATTGCTTAATGTAGAGTACAGACTATCTACTTTCCTGGCTTTTTAAAAGTATAAATACAGTTCTCATATGCAACTAAATTTTAACTGCTATGTAAGCACAAAATAAGACAAAAACAGTGAAAAACAAGAGAAACGTTTGATTAACTGCATGGTGCTTTCCCAACAAGTGTCTTCATGGAAACTCCCTTCCACCTTTCATATTTATACCAAACATGAGAAACTCACGGACAGCAAAGTTGACTGTAATGCTGACCTTTGCTCATTTTTTAGATAACTATCTTAACATGTATTTTGCAATTCTGTGGTGGTGGTGCTGCGGTAGTGTTGTCACCTCACAGTAAGACACTGATCGGTTCAACTCTCAGCTAGAGCATCTTCTGCATGGAGACATGCGTGAATGGGCGTACCTTCGTTGAAGGTTGTGTGTTAGGGCTGGCAACTCAGCACGTAAAAATCAACTGCCAATCATTAGCGGACCAGAGTTCCGCTGTGGCGACCCCTAACCGGGAAATGCCAAAAGACACAACAAGCAAAAGGCTATTTCTGAGTTATAGTTACTGACATACTGAGTGTTTACCTGTCTTTATGTATAAAAGCAGAAGAAGGCAGTGCAGGTATTTCTGTTTCAGATGCAATTTAACAGATTGCAGACCTTTCAAGTGTCCATATTTTGGAAGAATATCCTATCGTCAGGCCTGATTTACCCATGCATGTGATGTACCTATTTTTGAGGTTTGTTCATATTTTCAGGTTTGACTTAGCCCTTCACACAATTTACTGAATCTGTCCTACTCATAAGTGATTTTAAGCTGTGTAGTATACAGAGAGCCACACAACATGACCAACATACTAGTGGCACCAATAATTTAAAGATAGAGGACAACTATCTTAAGTCTCTCTTTTTTAGAAACAAAGTGCTTACATTTTTCCATAGTTTTTGTTACTCTCTGTTTTTTGAGCACTGCTGCAGATAGGAGTAAGCCTTCAGAAGTGTAGCTATGGTGGGGCAAATGTGGCAGCCACCCTAGGTGCAAGATGTTAGGGGGCATGATTGTGAGTGCCTAGAATGGCACTGACACAAATGATATGGTGCTCCTACACAGAGCTGTGCCAGTCAGAGAAGGGACAATTTTTTTGCTCTTCAACTTAGTGGTGAGGAACATTAAATCAGGGAATGGCACCAGGTGTCAGATGATCCAGTTATGCCTCTGTGAGCCATATGCAGAGAAGAAGAGCATATTTAACAGCATTTTTCACATTTCTAATTAAGAAAGGCACCCCAGGTTTCAATTCAGGTCTGTCACTTCTAAATATCTGAAAGAAAGCAGCTGTAAGAGGAGAGAAAGAGAAAGATATACAGACAGCTTGACAGGCAGAGACAGGGGATAGCTTGAGCCATGTATCAACTAAGTCAAGGTTGTTTAAAATAAGCCAGGCCTTGAATACATCAAAGTTAATGCTGATGTTTCTGCAGTTAAGAGGGACCATTTTTAATATGGATTAAGACTAGGATGGTAGGGGTAGGCAGGCAGTGATATAGATGAGGGAGAGGGCTAACATGGGACCTGGGGAACCAACTCTGCATGAGGTAGGGTTAAATCCACCATCACCTGAACATGGTGAGAGCATGGGAAACAATAGAGATGAATCTGGCACCAATATAACTGAAGAGTTTATGATGCAATAAAAGAAGGGAGACAATTGGAAAGGTAGAGAGTACTGGTCCCTAATGTAGGACAGGAAAGAAGGAATCACAATCTAAAGTTTTATATCATGGGGTAACATGGAAGATATTTTATCACAATAAGGGGTAACTGAAGAAAAACAGGGGGAAAGAGGTTACTGTGAAGTTTGGTAGAGAAAGGCAACTGAGTGACGAAAAGTAATTGGTTAGACAGGATAGAAGAAGGAGAACAGTAAAGGCAGAGACAAAAAATGTAAGAAGCAAGGACAAGCTGAACATAATGACAGGTACAGCGAGGAATCTTATCAGTTTTTACTAAGTCCGTTCCCACTCTCACCAAGGAACAGTACATCAGAGCTTGAGCTTGTCAAAGAAAACACCAATATGGGAGAAAAGGGGAAACACATGGTGCCCTACCAGTGAAATAGGATGACAACACAAGTCTCTCCAACAGAAGTGTGCTGCACACAACCACTACTGCATCTCTCACCTATAGGCTACCCCCTGAGACTGAAAGAGATACGGGATGCACCAGCTATGTCTCTGCATGCAGAAAAAGGAAGAAAAGAGAGAAAGAACGAAAGAAAGAAAAGAGACAGAGATAATAACTAGCTTTAGGGAGGCACATAAGACTATAAGAGAGAGAAAGGAATGAAGCTAGTCAGACAAGAGAAGTTAACAAGCTGTGGAGATGGGTAGTTGGCACCAGCAGGAGACACATAGACATTGAGAGAGAAAGAGCGAGACACACACATGCACACACGGTGCAGAAGGTATATTAAAATGATGAAGTGGATGTAATTAAATGTGGGGCGTATGGCTGATTTAGGGATAAACACTGATTGATAAGGTTCAGGAATAGAGTGCACAGGATGTGTCAGCAGAAATAAATTATAAATAGACTTGCTTTACATTAAAAATCAGTAGAACATGAGCAGAACTAGTAATACAAAATTAATTTCAGTTCAAGTCAATTAATAATTCTGTAGCACTCAATCCTAGTTAAAAAAAAGTAAAGGAGTTCAAAAGTCAGCAGTAAATCTGTGCATTAAGTTGAGAACTGAAATCTGCTTCTTAAAAAAAAAAACAATACATTAGATAGGCAAGATAAAATCACAGCCATAGGCCTTCAATAAAGTAAAGGGAATATAAGATCAAATGAGTTAGACTAAGGGTAAATAGAGGGTGAATGAAGACTTGTTGACAGTGGAGCTTGTTTTCTTCTCCACTGTTGTGCAACTTTGGAGTTGCTATAAATAAGTCTGGGGGTGCAGGGGGGGCTTGTTCTCTGAAAATACCTTCAGTGAACCAACATGAATCCTTGCTGCCTGCCCTTCTCTTCCTTTAAATGTTCTCATACATTTGCCTTTTAGTGCCTTATGTACTCATATTATATTACCCTACCTCTGTTTTCCAAAAGAGAAAAGTGGAGCTCTCTCAGCTTGGCATCATAAGTCATAGTTCTGTTCCCCTTACCATCTTAGTTGCCTTCCTGTACACACAATAAATGCAGCTGTCCCCTAGCCACTGACATATATAGATACTATATCCATCCTGTTCCATGATTTTATCCCCCCATCTAATTATCTATGTGTATATATATATATATATATATATATATATATATATATATATATATATATATATCTATATGTGTGTGTGTGTATGTGTATATATATATATATATATATATATATATATATATATATATATATATATATAGGTAATGTTAGGCTTAAAGATCTTAGATGTTCGTTGATGAAACATATAGCCACAAATCAAGATCACACCTTTGCATTCCAGGTTTTACAAACTTTACATGAGAATGATCGAAGACTTGTATTATATTAAGAACTGAACTCTCAGAAGTACATTGTATTGGCAATTCGGGAGTCAATACACCACCTGGATTAAATGCTAGCATTCCTCTGAAACCAGCTTTGAGAAAACAGAGACTTAATCATTGAGTATTCAGACCCTTGTAACCATAACAGAGTATGATATGTGCATCAGTAATGGCCCTGCCTGATCTGAGCTGTTATTGATCTACAATACTATTTCAGTGACCCTCTCAATTTAAGTTCAGTCTGTATATGATGAGGCAGAATGGCAGATGGCCACACCACCCTGAATGTGCCTGGACTCATTTGATCACAGAAGCTAAACAGAGAGGCCGAGTTTGGTTAATACTTGAATAGGGACCACAT
>NC_056744.1:1535032962-1535093907 GCF_019279795.1 Protopterus annectens
CAAATTATACATGACATTCTTTAATTCATTCATTCATACATCCATTCAGTCATTCATGTGTTCATTTCTTCTTTTTTCTCTAACACTAAATCTTTTTAATTCTGGAATGCATGGCAGCCAGAGTCTGTCCTGGCAGTCAGTAAGACAACACAATACAGTGAAACTAATTCTGAACTACTGGATAAGATGTTAGTGTATCAAAAGGATACACACATACATAGTAATGCACAAAAAACCAAAGACAAGCAAAGAATAATCCACGACCTTGAAGAAAGGAACCAGAACTCTGCTAAAGTCCACAAGGCTGTATTTTTATTTCTGAAGTGTTCCAAAAGTCACAGATAAAATCACACTGAAGTATTCCAAAAATCACAGATAAAATCACACAAGCGCTTTCGCTCAGGCAGTCCTGAGCTTTATCAAGTGAAAACAAAATGCAGTATGCAGTAACCTCCATTAAATAGCCTAGCAATTATACAATTAATTAATTAGTAAGTCTAGTACTAAGGTGTGGTGCTTTGGAGTTGGATGTTAAAAAGTTAGTCATTATACCAACTCAAAAATGAAATGTTTGCAACAACATCTGCACTTAAATAAAATGACTAATCATAAAAACATTTTAAAATACCAGTTTCCTAGGTTTCAGAACATAAAAGTCTGAAGTCTGGTTGGGGTTGTAGATTGTTAAGGAATATGCTTAAAGATGTGTTTGGATTGTCAGTGAATTGTTAAAAACTTTTTCTTTTTATTATTACTTTGCACTGATAAAGACATGCAATAAAATGTGCGTGAGATATTTTTGATGCCCATCCATATACCATTTCATATAGAATTTGATTTATTAGTCAGAATCCTAAAACCGTGGATGTTCAGTAATTTAATATGCTGTGTGGGGATGCTGTAGTATGAAGGGATCAAGTATGAGAGTTATAACCTAGCCCTCCTAAGCTTGAGGACCGGTTTAATGCTGATCATCCCATTCAGACCTGGTGGCTTCCCTGCATTCAGTCTCAACTGCCATAATAGTTCACGGTAGCCCAAGGTGGATTCCCAGTCACCACCTCTTGCATCTGGCTCAACCTGTTCCAGAACTAGAAACTGAATTTTGGGATCTGGGCAGGAGAGTGAGTGTTTATAGAAGGCATTGGTTTCCTTCTTCCTGGTCATGTCATAAAGATGCTCGTGAATCGTTTCCTTAATTCCCTCTCAGTTTTGCCCACATAGAAACTTTGACAGTTGGTGCACATCCCCAAGTATACGACCCTCTAGAGGCACAGGTGTAAAATCCAGTGGGGTGTATCTTGTAGTTCCTAGACGGAGGTATGGTGCTGTTTCTTTAGATATGGCATGACATTGGGCACAGGCACCACATCTGAAAGTGCCCAGCCTTGGTTGTTTTACCTTCATCTTTTTCTTTGATTTCTTTCAAATAATTCCTTTAGATTGGCCCTCTTTTACGAACAAAACTGGGTTTAGGTGGTATATAGTCTTTTAGTTCTTCAAAGAGGGTTAAAACCGCCAGTGATGTAAGATTGTTTCTTCCAATTCATAGGAATTTGATGAGTATGTGTGTGCAAAACTGTTAGTGTGAACAGTATCCTTGTTTTGTGTATTGTTGGTCACTGGTACAAACCCCCCCCAATATTGGTTTGTAGGGGGAATGACACGGGAATTTTACCTCTGCTGGTAGAGTTAGAAATAGTTCCAGAGGGTAACCTCTCTCCAAAAAGCTTTTTCAAAATTCCACCTCAGAATCAAAATCTTTCTCCGTACTGCATATTCTACTTGCTCTGATGAGCTGCCCTTAATGATCCCCCTCTTTTGATATGGTGGGTGGGCACTTTCGAAGTGTAGCAAGGAGTTGGAAAATGTTGCCTTGCGATGTAGTTTGGAATGGAAAGTTTTCTGATTGTAGTCCTTGTAAAGAGTAATGTCCAGATAATGAAGTTCGTGCTGATCCACTGTGTGTGTGAATTGTAGGAAATTCGTTGTTGAATTGATGTGTATAAGGAATTCAGATAGGTTGCCTTCAGAGCCAGACCATAAAATACAGATGTCATCCAAATAGCGTCTGTAGAACAGAATATGATCTTTCCATGGGGGTATTAGAACGAATGTATGCTCCCACATGTGCAATATTACATTTGCGTAGAAGGATGCACAAGATGCCCCCATGGCAACCCCTTGCGTTGCGGTATAATTCACCATTAAAAAAGATGAAGTTGTTGGACAAAACCATCTCCATCATTTCGGTGAGCAAGTTGGACATTTTGTTACTAAGGGTTGTCTTCTGGCCTAGAAATTGGGCAAACCATTCCAAACCTATTTGATGAGGGATGCTGGAAAACAGATCTTTGATGTCCACTGTGACCATTAAGGTGTCTGGGGAGTAGCAAGAGGTGGGAATGTCCCGGAGGAAGTGCCAAGAATCCTTGCAAGCGTGGGACAATAAAGATGTGTATTCTTTAGTCATGTAATCAATAAATTTTCCCAGGGGCTCAGTCACTCCACCTGCTCCTGATACAATCGGCCGGAATTGTAGTGGATTTATTCCTTTATGGGTTTTAGGTATCCCAAAGATGACTGGTATTCTGGGCTTTTCCAAATGTAAATAGTTATAGACCTTTTCATTGATGGCCTGTTGTAATAGAAGGTCAGTAAGATAGTACTTAATCTCAGCAAAGGCTATATTGATCTCGTTTCGTGAAACCGTCTCGTATTGTTCATCATTCTGCAACATAATGTGCATGTGGGCTTCGTAGTCCTCTGAGAACATAAGGACAATTCCTCCTCCTTTATCAGGTTTCATGACCCTGATTTTTTCTTCATGCAAGTGTTCAATAAAATTCATTTCTTGTTCAGAAAAATTTGGATGAAGTAGAATTTCTTGATTATTATATACTTTCCTGAAGTCATTCTCCACTAACTTTTCAAAGAAGAGAATTATTGGGTGTAGTGGGGGGTTAAAGAGACTTGTACGCGTTGGGCCTGCTGCATTAAGTGTTTGCCCTTTAAAAATCAAATTTAAATTTAAAGCTCTGGTAAACATTTTTAAATCTATCAGAGCTTGTGTTAAATTCATGGGTTTAGTTGGGACAAAATGTAACCCTCGGGTGAAAATATCAAAAGCATTTGTAGGAAGGTTCATGTCCGTGTAATTGTATATGGCAAAGTTGTTTCTCCTTAAAATAGTGCAGTTACCCTCAATATTAGTAGGGTTTTGGTTGTGTAAACCCAGATTTGGGGCTTGGTCAGTTGTAGGGTCATCCAGGGATGTTAGGGTAGTGGGTGTGTGGTGGTTTGTTAGTGAACAAAATTCCAAGACCTCGGTGCCTGTCTTTGTCTCTGTCCCCAAACCCCGGTCTGGCCGGGTTCTGCTGAAAATCCTGGTTGTTAGTACCCTTCTGTTCTTCTCTGCTAGCCTTTCACTTCTTCTAAGGGGTTCCTCTTGTCTGTCATATGTGTCACTAGCCCTATCTGTGTTTGTGGTGTTGTTTTTGGAAGAAGTTTTATTGTAACCATTGGGGCTAGGGTAGGCAAGGCCATCCCTATATTCGATGAGATCACGTTCTAATTTTCTTAGTTTTCTGTTAAGAATCTTATCACAAAAAACATCAACATTATCAAAAACCTTGTCGTAGTTTGATTTAAAAGCACTAAAATTAGTACTAGATGTTAACTCATTGTTTAAAGTGTCTAGCTCAGTCATTAATGCTTGTGCTTTCAGTTCATATTCCCCTACCATTAAATGCAACATCTCCAATCCAGCTTTATCAAAAATCTCACACAAGTTAAAATAATAATCAGTACCATACTGAACATTGTTTGGAAATTTAAAAAAGCGTAGCCCTTTCGGGACACGTTTTACTCTCAGACATTCATTCAAATAGTCTATCTCTAGCTGTGTACTCCTTAAGGAGTGTAATTTGTCCTTGAACAAGTCCATGCTCTGATCAAAGTTAGAAAAATTGTTAGTGTTGTTACTACCTTTAGAAAAGGTGAAGCGTTGTCCAGCCCATTTTGTAAAGTTTACATCCTTGTTTCTATGTTTCAGAGCAGGATTACTATTTCCATTGGTCCCTGGTTGTACGTTTGTTTCAGGAGCTCTGGTAGCTTCATGGCGGCAGTAAAGTTGTTTCTTTTGGATCCGGCGCCAGACATGTCCGTGGAGGATATAGTGGAGCTTGTACCCTCTTCCGGGTCCGCAATTACCGGTAATCCAAAGTTGTTTTGTAGTGCTTGCTGCTGGTTGCAAGCTAGCCCTGGTGAAGCAGCCATGGTGGGTTTCAGCAAGTTAGTGAGCTCCTTGAGTGCAACCAGTACTTGGTTGAACTCCGCTCTGCTCACCGGAAGATCATTTGTAGTGTTTTTTCAGCATTTCAGGAGTTTCTCCTGGGTTAAAGGTTTCTTCTCCATTGGCCATGGCAGACAGGATCAAGTGAAGTAATGCACAAAAAACCAAAGACAAGCAAAGAATAATCCACGACCTTGAAGAAAGGAACCAGAACTCTGCTAAAGTCCACAAGGCTGTATTTTTATTTCTGAAGTGTTCCAAAAGTCACAGATAAAATCACACTGAAGTATTCCAAAAATCACAGATAAAATCACACAAGCGCTTTCGCTCAGGCAGTCCTGAGCTTTATCAAGTGAAAACAAAATGCAGTATGCAGTAACCTCCATTAAATAGCCTAGCAATTATACAATTAATTAATTAGTAAGTCTAGTACTAAGGTGTGGTGCACATACAGACATACACATACAGACAGACAGACACACACACACACACACACACACACACACACACGCACACGCACACACGCACACACACACACATACACACACACACACACACACACACACACACACACACACACACACACACACACACACACACACACACTGTACTTACCGTCAGGAATAGCATGCACATTTAAACATATTATAAGGCAAATTGCTAAGCTGCTGTTGGTTGATGCCTGCAGACAAGGTTTCAAAAATTAAATACATTTGAAACTGTAATAATAAGTATCTGAAGCAAGTAATGAAGAAGCACATACATGGGTATTATGCCTTATTAGAAATTATACCAAAGTCCCCATTGAAAGGTCCAATGGGTTTAACATAGCAAGATTTAAAAACAAAATAAGGAGAGGAGATCTCGTATTTTAAATTTTAAAACTCTCATATGTTAAACCTGCGAATGTTGCATGTGAAGCTTAAAAAAACAAGGTTTTCTCCGTTTCTTTTTGTGTTTCTTTAGTTAAATGAGTGTTAAATAACAAGACAGTAGTATTTAAAATAAAAAACGGAGATGTCCGTATTTATTTGTCTATGTTAAACTCATTTAACATAGCGAGACGAGATCTTGCTTTCTCCATTGCTCTGATGTAGACATCTGCGGAAGGGCAGTAAACAGGCATTATACTATGCCATTATTTAAGAAAAGTAATAGTTTCTTTTCTTAAATAATGTCATGGTATAATAGCAATAACCCACTTCTGGGTGTGGGTTATTGCTATAGTAAGTGCTGGATGAAATGTAATAATGATGAAATTGAACAGTTCTGTCACAGCCCTTTTATAATGGAACCACTATCGACATGCTTCCAAAACAGTTGCTCTCAATGTAAGTTACTTACTTCACTGTAAGGCCTATCTATAAACAGGCTTACACCAGGGGTGGGTTCCAAAAGACCATCTCTCAGTGTAAGTCGTCACTTACACTTACAACAAGTTTTGTGAAATTTGGCTGTATGAGTCAACAAAGTTTACCTGATGGCAGTACACTAGTCAAGTCAAATTCATTGAAAGATGTAGACAAAAAACTGGTTAGTGAGATAAACAAGACTTCAAAACAAACTTATCTAATTAACTGGAACAATGAGCTGAAGATACAAACTTTAATTATCAAAACAGTTGTAAGCACTTTCATGCACTAAGGAACTTGACAGACAAAATGTGGAAGATGTACTCACTGAAATTGCAGGTAAAAGAACTTCAATTTTTTTTGAGGGGAGCAAGATCTCTGTACCTCTCAGTGCTGAAGTTTGCTCTCACCTTCTTTACTTATATATACTAACACCACAGTTGCACAACATCAGGGAAAAGAGAAACCACCTTGTAATGATAAAATGTGGCTTACCTAATTATGATATCACAGTAAGCAGAACCAATACATAGATATATAAAAAAAAATACAAGCATTGAAGTTTTGATGAGTTTGATTTATCCAGTATACTGCTGGGGATTCCGACTTTGTTGACTTCATAACCATGAAAGCTAGTTTAATTAAGGTGAGGAATTGGGTGAATAACAGTGAGAAGAGGAACCTTAGTTGAAATGTGCACAGATGTAACTAAAGGAGTAGGAGACAGGATGCTAGTTAATGAGGCTCAGGTCAGAGTAATATGGAGAATTTAACTGAAGGAATCAGAATGGAATGTTAGATAAAGCATCTGGGAGATCAAAGCACAGCGACAGGTGTGAGGTTAAGATGAATGAATAGAACTCACAGGAAATGCTGGATATTATTAATAAAGCATTCTGGTTTGATTTATAAGCTACATTACCTGGACCTCTGCAAATCTTAGTAAAGAATGCCGACTCATAAAAACAATTAGAACAAGTTTTATTGCCTCAGTATCACTATCCTTTGTGAAACATTCATTTACCTTGATATTTCTGAGGTACATGCTTATCTACTCATCAGTGCAATTACACTTCCTATATTTTAAATGGAAGACATTTTGTATTTTTAAACTGACTAGTTAAATGGATCATTTGGTGTGGTAACTGCAGTTTAATAAAGCTAAAAAGATTACTTTTCATCAGTAAAATAGCACATGTGCTAAGCTATATTATGTAAATAACATCCTAGACCGTTTCTTGAATCAGAGGTATGAAGAAATTATTAGTAATGTCTATGACTTGTTAAGAATGGGATTTCATATACAGAATCCAGAAGGTTCTGTAGCTAAATAGGCATTTATTTTACATTGTTTTAGCACCATAATAAAAAGTACTTTTGAGATTCAGCTTGTACAAGTCAAATGTACATACTCACTTCTTCACAAAATGTATATTATTTTGCATTCTTCAGGTTATTATCAAGGTATTATCTGTCCTTATCTTCACTGAAAATGGCTTTGTACACTCATCTGTACCCCTTCAAGCAAACAAAAACATCTAAATCTCTGTTAAATGATTTGTCAGAGCTGCTGGTTTATCGACCATCTTCCCCTTTGAACATCATGCAACCACGTAAGTGGACCATTTCTTGTTATGTTGAAACAATTGTGTATTTAAAATGTGATTATCCATATCATCTTATTCGGCTAGTTGGATTATCTCTTCTTTTACATGTTACCTTGTTATTCATCTACCAACTTTTTCTTACTATTGACTGCAAAGCCCAGGTCATAATAATGTGATAAAAAGGAATATCTTACTACCATTGGTATTGTTTCTGAGAACCAGTTGTTAGCATTTATTTCTTTTCATTGGCATGTAACTTTGAGGCTTGAATCTTCATACAGTTTCCATCTTCATGCAGTTTTGCATAGGAAAAGAAAGAATTAAGTCAATTTTAAGAAATCGAAAGCCATTTTTCAACATTCTAATTAGCTGTTAGCTATGCATTAGAAATCTTTCATACTGCTCTGATGGAGGCTAATTCAACAGTAGTAACAACAGGCTCATAAACACAATAAGACACTCCAGGGATGTGCTATACAGTTCTAATACATAATTAATAGATGTGTTATGCAATCTTCCACTGAGTTAATATCACCCTTCTGAGCATGCATTAGATTTTTTCACTATGTTTCCTATTATGCCTTACTGCTTACTTACTTTTGCTGGAAGATGCCAGCAGGCAGTGCTATAAATCTACAATATGTATTGGCACATGGAAGTGATAGCCCTCAGAAGTCATTTGTCTTCTGTCAAAATGAGAATGTATATCCTTATTGTTACTATGGATTCTTCTAAAATAAGGCTATGATTCAGTTAAGAAAAATAAATTAATTTGGAAAAAAAAAATTACGTAGCAAAATATCATAACATATGTTCAAATCGGTGTAATAGCAATAGCAGACAAAAGTCCAACTAATGCAGAAGTGTCAAAAGGTATGAGTAGTCAAACTATGAACTGCATAGAAAAATTTCCTTTTCTCAGGTGCAACAGTATTGAGGCTTATTACATTAAGTGTGGGGCTGCATGGGTAAACCCCATTAATGATGGTGTGGGTTGCCTACCATCACCCATGCAAAAAAAAATGTTTTTAATTCTGTGAATCCCTTTTCAAAGTGGCTGTTTTCATGTGTGGCTGTTTTCATCAAAAACATCATTCACATTACTGCCCATGCACTGCTGATGCAGTCGTTTCTATCCCTTGCTTTCCACCAATGTTCTTATTGAAAGGGGACAAAACAGAACATATAGCAATCATAGTAACCTGCAAGCCTTTAATTTAAACCTAATGATTAGCTGCTTATGACACTATACTGGCACAGTCACATCTGGGAACTGTGGTTCTCTAGTGCTAAGTTATACATAATGTAAATTCATCTGTGGTACATGTTTTGACATGAAAGCAGCAAAATGTTAAATATGGAGGCTGATATGGTTCTAAAGAGGTACAGTCTGAATTAAGAATCATGCCTTGTTGTGCTGCTGAACACGCTGGCCCACTTTTGTGAGTAATTATCCCGTACGTATCATTCAAACTTAAGTAACCAAATCTGCTTTATATTGTTTGCAGCAAACAAAGAAGTAAAGAAGAGTTACATATAAGCACCACTGTGCTTTTGTCATGTGGATATAATTTATATGCTTTATTTTTCTTAGTATGGAGCTTTGGCAAAAACCTAAGAGAAAAAAGTAGAACAATGACTGATAGCTCTGCTTTGTTGGCCAACTTCACTACTGTACATTTATTAATCCTATAAGCCTACAGCTGTAATGTACTTGTCTAAATTATAATTGGAGCTTTGCTTGTATTGTTTTCTTCTTTGTTTTGTTTTTAGTTATGCAGCACACTTTGTTTTTATTTTTGAACAGGTAAACAAATTATGCTAAAGAGCCTATTTTTGGGATTTGCACAGGAGAAATGTATGTTTAAATGATTTGCTCAGACTTACTTAATGCCTGAAATAGGCCAGACATTCTGGAACAAGAAGTCAAAAGGGCCTTAGAAAGACTTGCTAAAAAAATTACTACAGGAAGTGATGCATCTGAAATGCTTAAAATCTTGAAATATGTTGCTTTGAAAGTGTTGCTTGCAATTTGCCAGCACAATTTAGAAAACACAGCAGGGGGCAATTCAATTAAAAATATCAGTTTATATTCCCCAAAAGGGACAATATTAAAAAATGCTCAAATTATTGAACAACTCAGCTTTCCTCATTTGCTTGTGCATTAATGCTTAAGAACTGTCAGGTTTTGAAGTGGTAGAGGGACCAGAACTCAAATTACCAAATAGTCAGACTATAATAGACAAATCAAGGGAAATATTAGGGGAAAAATACTTTTACTTTATTGACTGTGTCAAATCTTGGCACTTTGTCTGGGAAATGTGGATACCGATAAACCCTATTACCCTGCTGAGGAATATGCACTAGCTGGTTCTAACTCGGGAAATGAGTATGACAAGACAGTATATTGTCACTATTTTTATTTAATTTATAAGATGAGCAAATTATGCAAAATGCTTGGGTAAATGAATCAGATGCTACTATTAATATTGCCTCAGATACGCAGATGATATCGATGTGATGGTTGAAAATTAATAGAAGTTTAAGAGGTTATTGATGAAGATCAATACAGAAAGTAAAAAAAGCTGACAATATTTAACATATCAAAACTAAGATTGTGTCGTTTACCCTATCACTTATTTGCAAGGAGATACGGAAGAAGTACAGCCAGTGACTATCTATGCAGGTGCTGACTGCAAAATAAAACAATAAAAGTTGTTTGCTTCTCAGAAGGGAAGCGATGACAAATCTAAATAAGATATTAAGGAACAAAGACATAATGTTATCAACAAAAGTTCAAGCTATGCTTTCCCAGTAATAACATATGGTTACAAGAGTTGCACTGCTAGTAAGGCTGTGTACTGGAAAATCAGTGCCCTAGAACTGTGGTGCTGGAGAAAACATTTGAGAATTCCATGAACTGCAAAAAGATCAAATCAGTTCATTCTTAAGGAAATCATATACTCTACCTGTCTCCAGTACTATCTCTGTCTCCCTTTTACCCGGACCTTCTCAATACACCTTCATAATTTGTAATAATTTTCATCTTATCATTATTTAACTCTCTCCTACTCAATATCTATTTTCAGCCTATTCCATTTGAAAGCAACTAGACCGTTACAAACTTGATATTAACGAATATTTTACTGTATTCTTCATTTAACTGTCTTGTTTTCTTAACTGTCATATCATTACAATACTATGTATGACCATTCACTATTCTCTGTGTGTATACTCACTACTCACTATTCTATGTATGTGCATTTATTTTTGATTAACTGTCATATCGTTACTAGTCTGTGTATGTATGTACATTTATGTAAATCTTGTTTAACTGCCTTTTACTCATTCTGTTAAATGGAACATTTCTCTCTGGGCTTCCACTGAAAATGGGATTTGTGCCTAGTTGGACTTTCCTAGTAAACAAAAGCAATAAATAAATAAATACAGATTGTTTACCAGAAGGTCTAGGGCACATTGCGAATACAGCATTTCCTGGAGAAGAAAATTATGCTAGGAATGATTAAAGGCAAAAATGAAGGGAGCAACAGAGGCTAGGATACATAGCATTACAGAAATAAGGAATATGAATTTGCAAAAAGCTTAAAAACAGTTGCTGACAGGCTTTGTGTGCTGAGGTCCTTGAGACAAAAAGGTCAGATTCACTTAAATAACTAAACAACAACAAATACAGTGTGACACTGCCATCCCAGCTATCTGGAATTTTATAAATAATCATATGACATCTGTAAATATCAATATGATTCATATGCTTGTCTTACAAATGTAAGAGAACTATATGTTATGTGTATTAAACTACTGGTGCAGAAGTATGTATTGAATAGGGTTTGTACAGTACTGTGCTTTAATGATGTGTTCACAGTATACTTTACTGGAAAATAATAGAAATGTATATAAACTGTATAGTTGTGCAAATGCATGTTTTAATAGTAAAAGCTGGAACATACAGAGTTAACTTGCAAAACTTCAAGAAAATAAGTTGAAATTAAAATGTTTTGCAATTGTGTTAGCTCTCAGTTCAGTTTAGCAGCAGACATAATGTCTAGATCTAGAAGTGTTTGTATTGTCTTTATTTTATTTATTTATTTTACATTTGTTAACCAGGATTATCCAACTGGACTGGGTCTATTTTCAGTGGAGGCTCGGGAAGAAATGCTCCACAATTAGATGCAATAATAACAAAAAAACAGACAATGTTAGAAGTAGGGACATGCACAATAGTAATGCCGAGTTTAACTGTCTTAATAGGTTACAAGTCTATAAGTCTAAGACAATATTATCTTGTATTATGTTAATAATAGGTCTTGTCTTGAAACAGAAATAATTACTAGGTTTCAAATGTAAAAGTGTTTTATTGTTTTATGACTTCTGAGTTCTGAAAACTTCTGAGTGATATATACTTCTCACACAGAGATGTTAAAATTCTGTTAGTATCTCTTTAGCCTGGGAAATGAAGTCTGGTGACAAAGAGTGATGTCTTCCAAGCTAACCTTGCAGTAATGTTTATTATTAATTTAAGAACTCTCTCAGAGAGAGAGAGACTGGGCATTGTGTATCTAGTCTTGGACCTAGAAACACCTGCTCAGCACTTCTGCCTGCATGTTGTCTGTTAGTAAGACTTAGGGCATAGTATCTCTTTTAGAGATAGGAATATAGTAAAAATTAGTTTAGATGTTTTCTGTATTTATGTGGGTCTATATTAGTTAAATGAAAACTGACTTAAGCAAAACCCGTTTGAGCAACACACAATGAGTGAAAGTCGCAAATATCGAAGCACAGAAATAAAAGAAGTAATACACAAAATCTTTCACTAACTGTTTTATGCAGGGGGACTGCGCCCCCCACACCCTTGCTACTTAGATATACCAACTCCAAGATCGCACTCCATTGAAGAAAATGGGAAGAATTCCCTACATCAATCTCCATTCATTCTTGTGATATTTGCGACTTTTGCTCATTGCGTGTCGCTCAAATGGGTTTCACTTAAGTCCATTTTCGTTTAACTGATATAAACTCATTTGTGTGATACTGTTCTGCAATGTTGTTTTAAAATATTTCCTGTGATTTTGAACTGTGAAATCACGAAGTGTTGAATTTTTAAATATTGTCTTTTTTATTACTTATTATTAAATATATTTAAACCTATCTTTGTGGCTGATATTTGTGAGACTGATTTAAGCTCTTAGAGTACCTGCATGTGTATTTGGTGACACTGTACAGGCCACTCCTAAATAGCCTTGCTCTTGGTCAAAACTACCATTTGGATTAACAGTAACATTACACAATAGGATAGGACACCCTTTATAAGGATCTTATTGTAGCTGATAAGTAGGGTGGCTGGTAGCAGCTGGTACTACCTTATAGTCTGGGCAGAAAGGGTCATAGCTAGTAAACCTGTGCCAGCTTTACCTAGGTGTGTGTGTGTGTGTGTGTGTGTGTGTGTGTGTGTGTGTGTTTGTATATATATCAGATCTCAAAGTATGTGTGTCATCTACTTGGGCAGGTGCACGAAGCACTGGTTGGACAGAGAGGGTGCTGGAGGCCTTAGCTTAGCCACTTGGCTGAGATCTTAACCCTATAACTGTGCCAGTGGGGAGTCTTATTGGGGATCTGGAGAAATAG
Source organism: Protopterus annectens (assembly GCF_019279795.1). NCBI lineage: Eukaryota > Metazoa > Chordata > Ceratodontiformes > Protopteridae > Protopterus > Protopterus annectens. The sequence continues at coordinate 1,535,045,859 of NC_056744.1, forward strand.
GGAGAAACCAGCCCCAAACTGACTGTGATATATCTGTGCTCTTAAGTGAAATTGTATTTTACTATGTGTGTACTTGTCATCCTCCAATTGTGCACATCCCTCACTGTTGCCAGTGCTGAGGATTGAGGCTCCTTGATTACTGGGTCAGTGCAGGGGCATCACATACAGCAAGCAAGAGGACAGTGAGACAATTAAACCCAGGGCTACAGGACAAAATTTATTAGCAGCTCATAGCCTTGCCTTACCTTTTCTGAACCTCCAGATCCAGAACCAGTAATAAAGAATCCTTTTTTTTGTTTCATTCTCTTTTTACCAGACATTTGTACAGAAGTGAAGCAACACTAAATATACACACACACACAGTATATATATATATATATATATATATATATATATATATATATATATATATATATATATATATATATATATACACACACACACACACACACACACACATATATATATATATATATATATATATATATATATATATATATATTTGGGTCTACTACTTTACAACGAATTGTCACTTAACCGAAAACAAAAAGTAGAACCCCACTTCAGCGAAAGTGCACTTCAACTTAAGTCCACTTTTGCTGAAGTCTAGGTACCAGATCATCTCACAAATAAAAAAATACATAATAAAAACATGCTTTTTTAGGGGGGCAAGCCCCCTACACCCCCCATGTGGGAGGCTGTGGCCTCCACACCCCCTATTTAAATATACCAACTCTGAGATAGCACTACAGTGAGGAAAAGAGAATATTTCCATTCCACACTGTATTGTGATCTCTGTAGTCAGTTTTTGAAGTTTCAGTACTTTGAACAAGTGGGTTCGTAAAAGTGAAGTTTGAAGTACTGAAACTTCGACCAAAAACAGTAGACCCACATATATATATATATATATATATATATATATATATATATATATATATATAGGGCTAGTTCAAATGCTCAACATTGCAGAACATCGAACCACACATCGCCAAGGATGAGAAGATCAATGTGCTACAACATCAAACATGAAAGTAGACTAAATTTAAAAAGAGTGATGTTTACAGCAGGCAAGTCCACCCTGCACCCCCTTACATCCCCTGCTACTTAAATATACCAACTACAAGATCACACTACAGTGAAAAGAATGGTAAATTTCCCTTTCCATGCCATTCTCTTCATTGCAGTGCAATTTTGGAGTTGGCATATGTAGAATAGGATGTGTGTTGTACCTTTAAGAAGCATTTCCAAGGACAGAATGTGCATATACATAGCAGGCATGTGCTAGCTTCAGTGCCATTTTGAGAGTGCAGCCAGAGTGTGAGCATGTATGAGTGTGAAAGCTAGTTAGTTTATAAGTTTACCTAAGTTAAAGCTATTAAGCCTCAATCCTGATGTGTTTGTACATAATAAAGCTGCTTGAACATAACCCACAAATGTTCACCTGTTTTATCCTGACCAGATGAGCAACATGGTGTCAAAATCAGGATTCCAGAGACTGCTTTTCAGAGCTATGAGGTGCAGAGTTAACAGTGAAGGTAAACTAAGTGGAATGAGTACAAATAAAAGGACCAGAAATGAACTAAAGGTAATGAAAACTTGCACGCACAATTTATTTTATCAAAAAGATAAAACAGAGCATTGCAAGGGCACAGAATGCATTATTAAACAAATGGGATGCACAATACTTGCACTCCTACCTGAGAGGTTTACTTCCATCATCCCTTGCAGGATTCAAAAGGTCTGTCTGGTGTTCCACACCATCTTTCTTTCTCTGCTCAGCCTCTGTGAGAGCTACCGGCCACTGGGATTGTGCTCCTGATATTAGGGCAAACCGGACTGCTTGTTGCCACGGGTAGAGTATAATTGTTTATTTAAGGTAATCTGAGTCTGGCCTGTTGTGGAATATATGTCATTGAATTGTGATTTTAAATGTTGCATGCCCTATAGCAGATTAGTGGCAGAGGGTTTTCTCAGTTATCTGAGCTATGTAATAGTATAAAATCTAGATGTATACTCCCTTACTTGCAGCTTGCAATTAGTGGACATTTTATCAATCCGTTCTTTTGCCCTGTATGCATTTATGTAGTACTCTACTTGGTATGTAACTGCATAGTGAAGCAATTCCTAGAAAGTGTATCTGTTAGAGTCTGCTACATCAGCGTCCTAAACTGCTACTGTTCTTCTCAACTTAATGAAATAGTAGTCTGCTTTCTAGAATTAAATGCTATGTACCTTACATGGTCTTGGTAATATGGCTGTGTAGTGACAGCTTTTTAGTGACTCAAACTGCTCTCTTTCTACTTAATACAACATACTACTGTAAAAGTTAGCCTAATAGCCTAGTGTGGTCTGTATTTGCTGCTAGAATTTGTTGGTTATACTCTGACTTGGCAAGCGTGTTGCACCATTGTATAGAGTTATAGTATATCGGATCATGAATGCTTTTTTACTGTTTTTAAGTTAGTCTTATATCATTTAAGTAACTGTACTGTATGCTAACAATTATGTATGCAGGTTTAATTTTTTGTGCTATATACTGATTTATTAAGTATTTGCATTAGTTTATTAAGAATTTTCATTTTTGCTGTTTCTATCTTTTTTTCTCTGCTAACCTTCTGATCTTACAGTAATACAACACAGGTCTGTGTACTCCCCATTCCTTCATCTACCCTATTGTAATTCCTCCTCCATATCCTATTCCTGCTTATCTTTCCCTACTGCTTTTAACCTGCTCCCTCTTCATAACCTATCTCTTCCCTAATTGTAACCTTTGTCTCCTCCACTCAACTATCTAGATTATTAACTGTTACCTTTGCCAGCACTATTGTTTAACCCCCTCTGCTCTTCCCTCTTTTTTGTAGGTGACAACCCTTAACATCCCTCCTGGCCTATCAACTCTAAAACTACTTGGGTGATTATAACTACCCTGATTCTGCCTTAAAAGAAACGTTAATGCTACCACAGACAGCTGAACCAGCCATTATTATAACCAGTTTATGTATGTGTATTATTTTATCATTTTTTTGCTATTTTCACTTACAGTGTAATTGCAACCTGTTAGTATCTGCTCCCTTTCATCACTGAGTAAGGCATTACTGGATCAGACCAGTCTCTCCCCTCCTATCTCTTTCCTTATCCTTCCTGCTGTAGCCTTTGCTCCAGTTACTTTTCTGTCCCATAAAAATGATACTGAATACTAACTCCCAGCTAGGTTTTTGTTCAGCTGCTTCTTTTTTCATTCTACCAGCTAGTTTTTGTCTATCTGCTTTGTAAACCCCATTACTAAAGACCCAGGGCTTACTGGAGTTCTCACACATTGTTTTTCGCAGGTATTAGATTTCAGCAAGCTCTGTTTTCCCTGCACTCCATTCTGGGCTCACTTCATTCCCCTACCCTACTCCCATTCCCACCCACCCATATTTAATTTCCTTTATAGATGCATAGCCACTCCCACATCACCCTCTCACTCTTTAACCAACGCTATAACCTCCTCACTATTTCCATTCCAATTAGTCCTACACCCTTACATAACTGCATATATTGCTATGTATTCTTCTCCTCTACTATCTCTCTTTATCCTTCCATTAATTGCCACTCTTCCTCTACTCTCAAACCTTACAGCATTAAATCCTGATGCTGTACCCACATATCTCGACTTTACAACTCCACAAACAGACTCTAATGCTGTCCCTTACTCTAGTATCAGCCCTAGCATCTACAAATCTACTCCTTTTCTCTTTAGAAAACATACACCACTCCATTCTAAATATTTCCATTACCATAAAAGAAACTATCCAGAAAATTTCCTTCCCCTCTGTCTCTCCCTCTCTGAACTACTAGAACTAACCCATAATCTGTATTCTTTTTATTCTTCCCTATTACTTTCTGGTGATATTCATCCCAACCCAGGGCCCCAAACTGCACTTTTATCTCAACACTGCCACTCCCCTAAATCCTCTAATCATCTCCATTTAACCACTCTAAATTTTCAAAGTTTCTGTAACAAAACCTCTGAGTTCCATGCCTGGCTTACCCAAAACAAAACTCAAATCCTAGCTGCTACTGTGACATGGTTAAAACCTTCAATACAGGACTCAGAATTTGTGCCCTCTGATTTCAATGTAATTAGAGTAGATAGACAACATAAAAGATGGGGTGGCATTGCCCTTATTTATCCCAAGAATCTCAACATTTCCCCAATTACCAACCCCATTCCACAATTCCAAAATACTGAGATCCTAATCTCCTTCCTAGACATCAACAACTCTAAAAACCTCATGTATACCCCCCAGGAAACAACATCCCCATTTTAGAAGATATACTATTTTGGATCTCCTCTACTATCAAAAACAAAACTATTATCTTAGGTGACATGAACATTGATTGAGCCTCAACTTCCTCCATGCAATCCCCCTCTAGTACAAATTTATTCCATTTTACACAACTAATTAACACTAACACCAGATGTAACTTCAAATCCAACAAAGGCTCAATTCTAGACTGGATCTTGGTCTCAGATCCTTCCAAATACCCTACATATGGCACTCTGTAAAACCCCCTTAGTGACCACCTCCCAACCTTTGCTATTCAAAACTGTTCTTCTATATCAAAAGCCCATAACATTAGGGTTATTCAAGACTTATCTAAATTCTATCCCAAGAGCTTTAACAGCATTGTAAGTAGCCACAACTGGAACTGTCTCAAAACTCTCCCACTAGATTATGCTCTCCTTTACTTCAACAACTCCTTTCTAAACACTCTTCACAGTTTAGCTCCTAGTAGATCCAAGGGAATTAAATCTAACTACCCTAACTTCACCCCTGACCTTATTACTTCTAAATTCAACTCATACTTCATTAATACTATAGCCAACCTTATTTCCTTTCTCCTCAGCTCTACCATCCATCTCCCTGCCCACATCCAACCCCTCTCCACCACTACACACTCTCTCCAACCCTCATACCCCAACCCAAAAATCTATCAAGGAACCCCATACTCTAGAATTCAGTCTCTTCCCATATCCATATCCTCTATAAATAAACTCCTTCAGAATCTAAAACCATATTCTAATTCTGCTGATAATATTCCTGTCAATTTTTTTAAGATAGCCGCCAACTCAGTAGCTAATCCTATAAGCATCCTCATCAACAGGTCTATCCAATAGTCATATGTCCCTGACCTTTGGAAAAAAGCAATAATCCTCCCTCTACATAAAGGTTGCTCATCCTCTGATATCTCAAATTTTCGACCCATTGCTATTCTGTCTCCTATATCAAAAATACTCAAAATATGCACCCAAAAACAACTATCCATTACCTTCTAAACAATAACATCCTCTCCCCTACCCAGCATAGTACTGCTCTAATCACCTTCCTAGATATTATCAATAAATCCCATGACTCATGCCTTACAGTATCAGCTCTCTTTTTGGATCTTTCCAAAGCATTTGATACTATCTCCCACACCATTTTCCTGACACATCTCTCATTCATAAGACTCCTTGCAATCACTTAATTGGTTCAAGAGCCATCTCTCTGACAGGCAACATGTTGTCAAATGGGATAACTCCATTTCTCCCTACCTTCACAACCCTACAGGCATCCCACCGGGCTCAATTTTAGGACCTGTTCTGTTTAATATTTTCATAAATAATCTCCACAAAGATATTCCAAACTCCACCCTAGTCTAGTATGCAGATTATTCAGCTATAATCTGCTCTGCTGCCAACCAAAATTCTCTATAACTGTGGCTCCACAAAAACACCTTTCTCTTAATGCCAAAAAAACTAAGCTTATGCTGTTCATCTCCAAAAGGAATACAATTCTCGATAAAGAAGGTTTCAGTATAATGTCTCTAAACTCTACTAAAATTTAATTAGTAACCAATACCAAATTACTAAGTGTCATAATAGATGATAACCTAAAGTCCGATCTCCATATCCAATCTAACATCAATAAAACACGGAAAAAATGAGGGCTACTTTACAGGCACAGCAGGTTTCTCTCCTTACCAGCTAAACAAGCTCTCACCCTCACCTACCTTCTACCATCTCTAACCTATGGTGCACCATTGTTAACTAACCTGCAGTCTTCCTTAAAACTAAAGCTAGAATCCTGTTACAATAAGATTGCCAAATTTGCTCCAGGTAGTCGCCACTCTTCCCATCATTGCTCTGCCCTAAGGAAACTACAATGGCTAGAATTCCCTCACCACCTATTACTTATTCAGCTAACCCCCTCACATAAACTCATCCATAAACCATCATATTGCCCTGCTCTCAGTTCCCTACTTGCCCTTTACTCCCCACATTGGCCCCTTTGATCTGACCACCAACACTTACTTCAAATCCTTAAACCTAATCTACCTGCAGGAAAACTCCTATACTCCTGGACCATTGCCAGACGATGGAATAACCTCCTTTCTGCTATATGTAGTGAACTGCACCCCCCAAACTTCAAAACCGCCCTTCATAATCATCTCCTTTCTAACTGGATATGTAACTGCACTAATTCATCTAACTTTTTGTATGATGCAGTTACCTGACTTCATTCTGTATAAATCTCAGCCTTGCTTCCAAGCCTCACAATCTACCTAATCACCCTGTATTGCATCTTTACTATCGAACTTCCTTAACCATTCTATATTTTACACTATTTGTTGTAACTGTATTAACCATTTTCCCTCCTGCTACTAACCTTAACTGCCTTGTCACTACTCTAAAGTGTATCTGTAAGTCTATATTCCCTCTGCTCTTATTTCTAGATTCCCACAATGTATTTACTAGAGGCACAAATCCTGTACCACTTATCTATTCCACTTTGGTATATCTTACTCATTCTTAATTTCCTCTCATGTTTATCTTGGATTTCTATTAATTGTTGTGGATTATATTCATTATACCTTGTAAATATGCATGAAGACTCTTGTGATGTCTCTTTTGCTTTTTTGCTGCTTATGTCATATTTTATGTTGTTACATTAATATGTTGCATTGTTATCTTATATTGTTATGCTGTTTTTCTTTGTGTTGGAGGTTTTCTCCCCGGGCCTCCACTGAAAATGGACCCTTCATTCTCCAAAAATTAATATTTACACAATTGATGATATTTAATAATGCCTACTATACACGCCTTAGCTTGCATAAATTCAACTCAAAAAGCTCGCCCAAATGTCCATACTGTAAAGATCAAACGGCGGACCTCTTGCACATGTTCTGGAGCTGTAAATGTATATACAAACTTTGGAATTCCTTAAAAATTCAACTAGAAAAAATGGGTTATCAACATTCTACACTTTCCTGGGAATTCATGATTCTACATATCCCTCCTAATAATTTGGATAGAACCCAAATGATTATACTTATAAATATTTTCTTATTAATGAAACTTTATATAGCTACAAATTGGTTGACTCCATCTCAAACTTCATGGGAAAACTTTAAAAGTTTAGCGAAGAAACATATTCGAGCACACAAACTTTTAATTAAGGATAATAAAAGAAATATTAATAATCCGAAAGTATGGGAACAAATTTTCAATATTATATTAGCTTAATGTACCGAATTCAGTTCAACCCCAGGACATGCATACTTAATTTGAAAGTCGGTAGTAACAATCCATGTTAATGATATTAGATCTTTTGATTCTCATTATTAGATGTTCCTTTCTCTTCTTTATTGATTTTGTTTAACTGATGGAAGCATTCATGTAAATAGTGTACATAGTTTGTAGTATGGGTGTTAGTAGCTTAATTTGTGTATTATTTATTTTTCTTGCTTGTTTTTTTTTTTTTTTTTTATTGTATGAACAATTGGTAAAATAATAAAGATTTATTATTGAAAAAAAAAAATGGACGCTTCATGGCCCAGTGGACTTTCCAGGTAACAAATGTCAATAAATAAATAAATAATAAATAAAAAGTTTGTTAATTAAACAAAATGTTTAAAATTAAGATATTTGATAAAATGATTATCCGAAAAGCACATAAGGGGTTGCAAAACAAGCATGTTTAAAGTAAAACGAGCACATTTAGAGTAAAACGAGCATAAGAAAAGTATAAAGGACATGAAAAGAGATTAAATGAGCAAAACAAATATAATAAAGGCCAAAAAGGGCCCATTCAGCATAAATAGAGAAAGGTGACTGCATGGTTTTTGGCAAACTGTGTGTTTTGGCATAAACTACTATTTCATGTTGATTGAAGCTATTCAGGGCATAACTAGAGTTATTCAAAGTATCTCAAAGTATGTAAAAGTGCTTACAATGTATGTTTATTACTATGTATTTATTCCAAAGAGTTTATTTGTGTGCAAAGTGCAACTATTTTGTAAAGTGCACTCAAAATACAGGCATTACAAAAAGTTTCTTGTGCTGGGTGTGTCTATTCGCAGAGTATCGCCATTACACAGTGTTTCTTGCACTGTACATACAGAGTTATATAGCAAAGTACAGCCATTTTGGGAAAGTTTCAGTGTGCTGTGTACTGTTTATTCGCAAAGTGCAGTTACTTCGAAATGTTTCTTACTCTGAGCTTTTTCTGCCCAGTTTATTCGCACAGTGCAGTTATTTTGAAATGTTTCTTACACTGATAAGAGGTGATTTCTTAAAGTACAGTGATTTCTAGAGCATTACTGTGCCCAGGAGACTTATTTTGCTAAGTTCAGTTATTCAGAGGCTTGTTGTGCTATTGGGCATAGTTACAAGTACTGGCATATGTATATGTGTGTGTGTGTGTGTGTGTGTGTGTGTGTGTGTGTGTGTGTGTGTGTGTGTGTGTGTGTGTGTGTGTGTGTTCATGCATACCTGCAAAACCCTTCACTGGTATGTATTTAATTTTGTACCTAGTATAGGCACAGACTTTTGTACTTTAATACCTGAGCTGCTATATTTTGCACGGAATGTAATGTTGAAGCAAACATTTAATGATACCAACAGTGTTCAAACACCTCATGTATTGAAGCAACCTAGCACTTTTTCACCTACTTTAAATCCTATATTGTTGTTGTTTGTTAAATCATGTGAATGTGAAATTGAACAGTATCTACAGAATACACATAGATCTATGTATTTCAGCTTAGACCAACCACATAGAAATGCACTGCAAGAGCTAAAGAATAATACCAACATAGTTATAAAATCTGCTGATAAGAGTGGTGCTGTTGTTGTACTTAGCAAGGAGTTGTATAACACACAGATAGATCTGTTGCTAACTGATAAATTGACTTCCCCTCAGCTGTCACCACTAATCGTGAATTTTCATTGGTTGTGTTGTACTATATTAGATATTATGTTTTTACTAGTGTTTTATCATCTGATGAAGGGATTACCCGAAAGCGCTTATGATACTACTTTTGTTTTAATAAAGTGAAGTTGCTTCATACACAGCGTGGTAGTACTTGCCTTACTTTTGGATTTAGATCCATAGGTCAGTCCAGTGGTCAGACCAGCAAGAAAAGTTCCGATAGCTATATAGAATAAAGTCAAAGCTCAGCTGGATAAAATGGTGCAGCAAGGTGTAATTTGTCATCAATGGTAGCAGCCCACAAAAAAGGCTCAGATGAAATCAGAATATTCATTGACCCAAGAGATTTGAACAAAGCATTAAAGAGACTACATCATCCTATGCGTACAGTCAAGGAAGTCACAGCCCTAATACTGAATGCCACTGTTTTTTCTATCTTGAATGCAAAAAGTTCAGTTTGGCAAGTGATGCCTGATTGTAAATCTTCACTACCAACTACATTCAGTACCCCATTTGGAAGATATAGATTCCTCAAGATGACATTTGGAATAAATTCTGCAAGTGAAGTCTTTTAGTGTGCAATGGAGCCAATTTTCAGGTTATCCTTGTGTCATAATAGTAGATGATTTATTGGTTGGAGGCAATGGTGAGACAGAGCATGACAGAAACCTTAGGAAAGTTCTAGACAGAGCACGTGAAGTGAATTAAAGTGTAATCCTCTGAAATGCAAATTCAGACTACCAGATGTTACATATGTAGGTCATTTATTTACTAGCACTGGCTTGCGACCAGACCCATCCAAGCAAGCAGTCATTCTTGAGATGTCAGCACCAGATAATGTTCAAGCTCTACAATGTTTTCTTGGTATGGTCAACTATTTAGGCAACTTCATACCAGACTTCAGAGAGTTGACAATGCCTTTGAGAGAGCTAATGGGCAAAAATATTGCATGGTCTTGGCTGGAACAGTACCAGACAGCATTTGAAGACCTTAAGCAGAAAATCGCCACCCCCTGCATTAAGATACTATGATGTCAATAAACCAGTAACTCTTTCCTGTGATGCTTTAAAATTTGGTCTGGGCACAGTTATTCTTCAAGAGGGCATGCCAGTAGCCTCTGCATCTGGAACTCTTACCCAAAGTGAAATGCAATACACTCAAATTGAGAAAGAACATTTGGCAATAGTATTTGCATGTTCAAAGTTTCATGATTATATTTATTCAGATTGAAACAGATCATCAACCTCTAGTCATTATTTTATAGAAGCCTATGCATTCCGCTTCAACGAGATTGCAATGAATTATGCTTAAATTGCAAAAGAACAACTTCAAAACGGTCTATACAAAAGGCAAAACTTCTTTATCTGGCTGATAACTTATCCAGATCACCCAGAAATACAATGGAGCAGCTTAATGCAGAGAATTCTGACTTTGATGTCATGGAAGTGTGTAATTTTTCTACCACAAGACTTGATTAGCTGACAGATCATACAAAGACTGGTCCAAATTTTCAAAAGCTCAACCACTTCATCAATGTAGGATAGCTGTGAAAGCAATCCTGTGTACCACCAGAAGTGCAATCTTATTTTCCTTACAGAGATGACATGTTGAAGGATGATGGCATTTTTTTCAAAGGTCCTAAAATTGTTGTTCCTTCTTCCTTATAATGTGAATGTATCCAGATTTTGCATTGTGGTCACCCAGGTTCTGAATCTATCAAAAGAAGGGTGAGAGGACTAGTATTTTGGACTTCTCTAGCAAAAGATATTAATAAAGTATGTTGTTCTTGTTCAGTATGCAGTAGTGCTAAACCTCATTTGCTAAGTTCATCTAAGTCAAATTCCTGAACTACCTTGGTCAGCAGTAGCAGCTGATATATTTGAGTGGAACAATCAGCATTACTTAGTGTTGGTAGACTGTTATTTGAACTGGTTTGAGATTGATTTACTACCTAACCTAACCTCCACTACTGTTATCAAGAAGCTGAAACATCATTTCTCAGTTCATGGGAGACCAAAGAAGCTTATCTCTGACAATGGTACCCAATTTACCAGTCAGTTGTTTCAGAAATCTGCAAAAGAATGGGACTTTGTACATGATACTAGTAGTCTAGAATACTCCAGTCAAATAGACTAGCTGAATGTGCAGTACAGAGTGCAAAGCAATTACTAGAGAAGTCAAAATGTGATAATACCAGTGTCTTTTTGAATTTACTCAATCTCAGAAACATACACTATGACGATATACTTGGCATGGGTGCTCAGAGACCTCTATCTAGGCAAACCAGAACAACCTTGCCTATCAGTTCCAGTTTGCTGAGGCCTAAAGCTAAGAACAGCAGAGCAATCAAAGCTCAACTATTCAGAAAGCATTCTTTCCAGAAGTCCAGCTATGATAAATTGTGCAGATTTTTTTGTCCGTTGAAACAAGGAGAGACAGTGAGGATACAAACGTCGAAAGGTTTTGAACGGATTGGTCAAGTAACAGATATACGTGCAGAGCTGAGATCCTAGTTTGTGGAATCTGAGGGTGTGAAGTACAGGAGAAATTGCAGATATCTTCTTCCTGTATCAGAATCAATATTGCAGCATTGTTTCTGTGATATAGACTCTAGATCTCAGAACAATCCAGACAATGTACCTATTGCAGAATGTGTCTTAATTCCTACTTCTGTTCCTGATGATGTTCCTGATATCCCCAAAGCTGAACATTCAGCAAAGACAGTCCCAGTTGCTAGACCTAGTTCTAATTTCTATATCACACAATTTGGTCGTATTTCCAGACCTAAAGTGAAATACACAGCAATTTGGACATAATTGTCTGTATGTATCTAGTTTTGTATAATGCATGTCAAAGAATTATTTTGTATCAATTGCATGTCAATTAATGTCGTCAATAATACATGACTCATTTCTCAAAGAGGGAGGATATAGAAAAGTGTGTGTGTTGTACCATTAAGAAGCATTTCCAAGGACATCACATACATATAAACAGATTTATATGCTACATTATAATAGATTAAAGAAAATGTATTCTTCATTTTCTGAAGAGATTCAATAGTTTGAACCTCAAAATGATTCTGAAGATACAGATTATGTGTTGTCACCACAGAATTCTTATTCAGATTCTGAAGAGAGTGAGGCATTGTCAAGTACTTTTGAAGAATTCTGTTTCTCTGAAACAATTTTCAGATTGAATCAGTTGTTTCAGTGGGAAAAGAGCAATGTTTCTCAGTCCCTCAGGCCATATTATGATTTGTTGCAATTAAAATTTCCAGAACCTGCTCCTATTCCTCCTGTTTCATCTGCTTTGGAGCAGACCTCCAAACTGTCCCTATTTTGTAGGGACACCCCTGATGTTTCTCAAAATTTTGTTCCATTCCTCCTGAAAATGGAAATCATTTTGAGAATTTCTAAGATAACAGAGCCAAGATTTAAAATGTGTGGCCTTTTCCTTAGAGTTTTTTTTACTTTGTTCCAAATTATGTTAGTAAATGTTGAGAGCTCTGCTTTGGAGCATGTTTTTGTCAGAGTCTACAATTTCCCTAACAGTAGCCTGCTGCTCACCTTCCCGACAAATAAAGCAACTCAATCATTTAAGTTTTTATACACTCATCCCAATCAGACACAATAGCTATTGCTGTGGTGAATCCAGCTGCTGTTAAACAGTTGGTTAATAATAATTCCTGTCCTTCTGACAAGGATGGGAAGTCTTTGGATAAATCTGGGAAAAAGGTATATTTTTGCAAAACCTGATTTTAGAATTCTCAGCTGTCAAGCTCATACGTTGAAGTTTATGCTTGCCTCTTGTGAGAATATGAGGAATATTTTGGGATCTGTTTCCTCTTGTGAGGAGAATTTTGCTTTGTATCAACTGGTCTCTTCTGTGTCTTGTGACTACATACTGTTTGAAATGTGAATGTGATTCTGTTGATACCAACTCTAGGACTGCTGCCAATGGAACTGTTATGAGGAGATTTGCCCAGCAGTGTTCTCAAAATGTCGCAGAGGATGTCAATAATGAAAGCTTGAATTCTTCTTTGGATGGAGAAGTAGTTGTTGGGCTTTCTGCTTTAGAGGTCATTAAAAAGTGGGATGAGACAAGAAAGCCAATTCAAAGTATCTCTCAGATTTTTAGTCCTGTTTCTCCACGTTTATCAAGGGATTTAATGTTCTCTCCACGACATCCTTTAAAAAGCAAAATAAACAGTTCCAGTAGGCTTCTGCTAGGCGAATGTTCAAACAGCAATTGCAGTGAGATTCCAAAAAGAAAGGATGCCCCAGAACAGAGGACAGTCTACTAAATTGAATGACTATATGAAGGATTTCCAACCTTTTGTGTGTAGCCTGTATTCATATGGGATTTTGCCAGGTTCTTGTGTTTTCTCTGATGTAAAGACATGTCATACATGAACTGGCATTTCTCAAAATTGCCCATATGTGTGCACAGTGTGACACTTTTATGTGTGTGTGTGTGTGTGTGTTATGTTATTTTTACTCATATAGATTTTATTTTCAAATAATATTATGAAAACATTCATAGTATATTATGTATAACATTTTAAACAACTATATACAATATTTACAGCCAGCCTGACATCAGTAATAATAGCAAATGTTCCTAATTACTGAACAGATGAAACAATACATACTTATCAGAGTATATCTGTTGTTAGTTTCAAAGTATCAATGAATGATAAGACTTTTTTTCCATGGGTTGTTTACCAATGGCCTAGGATAAATCCTTAGTTCTTTAATTTTGATTTCCATCAATGCTGAACTCCTCAGTAAAGCAAAAAAGTCTTCCATAGTTGGCAATTTATTTGAATTCCATCTTCTAGTTATGCATTTCCTAGACATTGCAAGTAATGTCCAAAGTAAATGTAGATTTGTTTTATTCAAATGAGGACCTTTGTTTACATTCAGAAGAATCAAAGCTTTAGATGAAACAAAAGACTCATTGAATAAGGCCTGTAAGAAGTTATTGATTCCATTCCAGTATGGTTTAATGTTAATACAATCATAAAAAATATGATTCCAGTCAGCTCTAGATACCTGTTTACATCCCCAATATATTCCATTTCTGGAAGAGCTGATTTTAGTAATTTTATCTGGGGTTAAAATGGTCAATGAAAATGTTTCCAATTAAAGATTTTCCAGTACTGTGTACTATATGTATGTTTTACTGATAGCAAAATGTTTGATTTGATTTCTTCAGTTAGATGTAATGAATGACCTTTAGAGATATGTTATTGATAGGATACTTTAGGTATCATTTTCTAAGTTGTTAATTCTTTATATACATTTGAAATACCATTCTTCATGTTATGGTTATTATATATCATTCGATATAAGTAATTTATAAGTTTTGGTGTATCTTTACAGGAAGAACTGTTAACTACTCTGCATAAATCCTGGGAATACATTAAGATGCTTTGTAGGGTTAACCAGTCCTGAGATGGAATTTCATAAATTGCCTTTATCATTTGCATATCTAGAACTTTTTGTTCTTAAAGGGATTGTTGTCAACAAATAATTTTTTTTGTTCCCAAGAAGTAAATATTTCTCTACATATTTTGTGAGGATAATTGTTTGTTGTGATAAATGGGATTAAAAGATCAAACCAAAGTTTTAAATCCATATTTACATTAATGAATTTCCTAAATGAGTTGAAGCAGTAATAAATCAAGTATGATTTGGTGGGTCTTGTTATATTGTATTGCATATTGATACTTAGTAAATATCACAGTTTATTGATTGTATCCAATATTTAATTTTTTTAATGAAGTAGATTCATTTGTTAATATAACAGTATGTAATACTTTTCAGTTGGCAGAATAATTAGGATTTATACATTCCATAACAGTTTTAAATATGGATGCCTTTATATAGGATTCAACATCTGGAAAATATAGTCCTCCTTGTTCCCATGGTCTAATGTGATGAGTTAAGGCTACTCTATTTCTTTTAGGAAACCATAGAAATGTTATTAAACTTGTGTTTATTTCTTTAAGGACATGCCTCTCAAAAAATAACTGAATTGCTAATGCTACTTTCAAAATCTTGGGAAGTAAAGCCATTTTTATTAACTGTAATCTATCTTCAAAGGTCAATAATATTGTATTCCACTTTTCCACAGAAGTTTTAATTGTGTCAATGATTTTATTATAATTTATTAATATTAACTTGTTCAAATCATTGCATAAGACAATTCCTAGATAATTTAGAGCAGAAACTTAGATTTTTATCTATTGAAGTGAAGACCTGAAATCATATAATATTTCTCAATTAGTATATCTAATTACTCTAAAGTTTCTTTGGAATTAGATAATGTTAGTAGTATATTATCAGAAAATAGCATTATGCTAGTTACATTGATCATAAACATCCACTCCTCTTATTTTTAATTGTTATGTATTAAAACTGCAAGAATTTAAATAGCCAATGCAAATAAAACAGACGACAAGGAAGAACCTTGTTTAGTGCCTTTTATTAGAGAGATAGATTCTGAGGTGAAAGGGCCTAATTTGACATAAGCTAAATTGTTTTTATAAATATTCTTTACAAAGTAAACAAAGGAAGGGGGAAATTCAAATAATTTCAAACATATATTCCCAACTTAAGGAATCAAAGGCTTTCTCCATGTTTAATCCAATTATCAGTGCTTCTTGATTTTCCCTATTTAAGTAATTAATAAGAGTAAGTATCTTTTTGATAGTGCCATGGGTATGTCTGTTGGGTATAAACCCAGCTTGATCATTATCTATTATTTTAGATAATGGAATTTTCATTCTTTTTGCTATAATAGACATAAATATCTTATAATCATTATTTAATAATGATATAGGCCAATATGAGGTACAAAGTTCTGGATCTTTATTTTCTTTTAGGATTGGAGTAATTAAAGAGTATTTCCAAGAAGGCGGTATTATTGCTTGTGATTGGATTTCTAATAATGCTTTATGAAAAAGAGAGATTATGGATGTGGGAAAGAGTTTATATATCTCTATAATTATGCCACCTATTTCTGGGGCTTTATTAGTTTTACTTTCTTTTTTTTATCCTATCAGTTATTTATTTGAAAGAAATGGGTCTTTGCAAATCTAACCTTAGTTTGCCAGGATTTTTTTTTTCTGTTGGTAGAAATTGTTTCCAAATTTAATTGATCAATATGTAATGTCCCATTTTAAAGTGTTCCAGATAATGCTGTCTAAATGCATTAAGAATATCTCCTATATCCAATACTTTCTTTCCCATCTTTTCATGATAAATATTCTTAATATAACTAACTTTGGAATGTATTTTAACTCTTATAGATAAACTATGTAAATATCTAGGGGAAGTAGCTAAAGAATTTATTTTTAGTTTTTCGAGTGCTAAATTAACTTTGTGTGTTAAAATTTCATTATGCTTCTTATTTAATTCCTCTATTTTTTTAATTTCTGGAGAGTTTTGGAGTTTTTCAGATTTCACCAGCAAAAGTCGAGATTGTAAGTCTTGTAACTCAGAATCCTATTCTTTAATTTTATTTTTGTACCAACTAAGGGTTTTACCAAATATATAGGTTTCTAGTGAATCCCATATCATGGCTATAAGAACCTCTTTATCTCAATATTTATAAATAACTTCAGGAATAATAATGTTCTTTTTCCATAAAATTGTTACTCCTCTTGTCTTTGACTTGCAAGAAGATTGAGCTAAAATCATATATTCATTAGGATACCATGTATATCTATCATTTGTTTTAAAATGTGTTTCTTGAAGAAAAAATACCTGTGCACTGTTTAATCTTAGATATCTCAGTAGATTAGATATTTTACTTGGATTATTTAATTTTAGTATTTAAATATAACAATGTTAGAACCATATCAAATTGCTATTAAAAGATTGCTTTCTTTTATATTTGTTGCTATTGAACCATTCCCTCTGATAACAATAAAACTATGTTAGTATGTAGTTTTTTAGATAGTAAAGTCAAGCTTATTTCCTTTATGAATACAGATAAGATAAAGATTAAGTCAGGCTTAGAAGAAAACATTTAAATATTAATATAATTAAAATAACAACCATAAATTGAACAATGTCACACTCTGAACATGGAATGCAAATCATTCCTAATCTAACAGATAAACACAGGTCTGTTAGATTATCCCTCATACCTTGAGCAATCAGAAACAACTGAGCTCCATAAATTAAACTATTATATGGAGAGTAATTTATAAAGAAAGAAATAAAACATTCTAAAGTACATAACATACCAGGAAATTCTATCTTTTAGAATATATTTCAGCAATCTTAGTAAGTTAAGAAATGCCTGATATAAGTAAGGCTGCAAAAAAAGATAGTACCTTAAATATGAGTTAGAATAAATTACAATTATATTTAATTTAATATTAATAATAACTAAATTGCAATAATGAATGTATCAACCTATTCTAAACTATTTTAAGTCATTGTCATTGTTATATGGCACCTAACTTCCTATTATGGCTTGATAAATTTTAAATGTAATCACATCTGATTAACAGTTAGCATTTAAATATTGCAGACAAATAAGGCATATTACAATCCTGGTAGTATTTACAAACTGATATAAATAAGAAGAATCAAGATAACGTATTAAGTTATATGCATACTCAATAATTTTTTCTTTTTCTTAAGGTAAATATTAAATTAACACTGGGTAGAATATGTTTATAATCAAATGCAAACATCAGAATTGTATGCAATTGAAATCAATTCATATGCAAATTACTTAGCAAGTTTTATATGCAAGATGTAATCTTGAATGCTTTGAATCTATGTAAATATTTTTACCCAGTTTGTAGTGCTCCATAACTATACATATTACTATATACTCTGTATTCCATTCCATACATCACGGACATTCTATGTTTAAATATGATAACAGACATAATAAGTAACTAACATATGTTATAACAAATTTCTAGACTTTGCCACTGAGTATTATAGAGTAACATTTTTAAATCAAGCTGATTTTATCTCTAAAGGTCAGTTACTCAATAGCTATAATGAAAGAATTCAAACAATTTATAATACTGCACAGTGCAGCAGTTTCTTAGGTATGTGATTTAAATACTGTACAGTCTTCTATTAATTTTATAAATGCAAATGTCTCCTTGTCCCCTCTGAAGTATATTTTTTCTTTTTTTTCCTTCCTTCCTTTCTCCTCTCCTTCCTTTTTTCTTTTCCTTTTTCTCTCTCCTCTTTCCTTCCCTTCCACTTCACTTTCTCTTTTCTTTTTCAATTCCTCTTCTTTCCCCCTCCCGTCTCTCTTCTGCCCCCTCTCTTTTTCTTTTTTTGCATGCCAGGTTTGTATTAATTTGCATTAGTGTATCAACTGCAATAATTCAGATGTAATACATCAATATTCCATAAAATGACATGCAACCAAAATTTAGAGATTTCAGAAGACTGTAGAGTAGCTCTAATTTCTGATAAAAACAGCATGTACACAATACAGCAAGGTCAAATTAACATTTTCTTTTTTTAGGTATAAAAATATAAAACCACATGAATAAACAATGTTCAGAAAGGTAGCAACAGTTTTCTGTTTAACTGGAAGGATGAACAGAAGGACTCTTTTCACTAGTTTAAATTCATATTAAGAGTATTTTCAGAAATTGACCAGTGTGAATCGAAAGTTTTAATAGAATGCATTAAAATAATAAATCACTTCAACTAGGCAAAAGCTTTGCATTGCCTCACCACACCTGTAAAATATATGATATATAGTTTTTTCAGTATCTCAGGTGTACATCTTTTAAAAACAGTGTACCTTTCTCTTCTTTCAGATACTACAGATTCTTCCAAAATAACCTTAATTAATATTTGAAACTACAGCTTCTTCCATATTATCTTTAACAGCCTCTCTTCCATTACATCTCATTACCTGCCTAATAATTGAATGTTTAAAGGGTCAGCTAATTATCATTCTCCACCCAAACTTCCCTTCTGTGTGATTTAAGTCCCATATGCCTTGCAGTATTACACTGAACTATAAGAACATCCTACCGTGTTCTCCGAGGTAAAGACCTTGTGCTGTTTAACTGCATATTTGTGTATCCAAAGTTATTTGCAACAAAATATTTAAATAGAATCGTGTACTAAATATTATACTGACTAGTTAAATCGCTAACCTAGTAATGGTGTTGTCTTATTAAAAAGCCATTCATTTTGCATCATTTCTCTCACCTGTTTTCAAGCTGCAATGTTATATTACATAAATAAATGATCCAGAAGCAAAGTAAGCAATGAAAAGGAGCTTCAGGTGTGCATAAGGCAATAACCAGGCAATACAAGGCAGATATTCTCTAAATTTACTATTTATCAATTGAACTACCCAGACTCACTTCAGGAAGCTTCGCAAAGCCGTTAAATCTAACATCACCATTTCCCATTGCCACGGTAACCCAGGCATTATTCAAGTCCTGCCGAGGAACAAATAAGATAAAACAACTTAATGTGCTCGTGAGGTACTCCAGGTACAGAAAGCTTCACATCCCACATCTGTTAATGTTTGTCTTTCCTTCCTTTTTTAATGATATGGGCAGGAAAGAAAAAAAAATGAAAGCAATCATTGGTAAGGTGTAAATAACCATCTTGGATCCTGTCCAATAACTCATCAACCATGACAATAACAACAGGCATGTTATCAACATGAAAATAACCAGGAACATCTAATAACTCAATAAAAGCCCATAAATCAACCAAAATTAACTAAATAAAAAACAAAAGATAACTCAAAAAATGATCAAATAAACCCAAAAAATAAATAAAGAGCTTTTGTTTGATAGTGAGACCATGCATGCCGTAATTTACCACAAATGTGGAATCTATTATATGATGCAAGGTCCCAATCTACCACCAGGAAAGTACATTACCTCAATTTGTCTACTACACTATATTAGTAAGTTTCTGTTTTTAGTTTTAATTTACTAGTTAAACCTCAAAACTCACAGTAAAAAGAGTTACCTGTATTAGTATAGAATAATCACTTGAACCTTCGGTCTGTCAAAAACCAGATAACGGATGTTTCTGATAATTAATTTAAGTAACTCTTTTGTTTCAAAGATCACATAAAGGAAAATACATTCCCATTTTAAACATTTACTAGTAACAAATCATATTATGGTAGAAGCTTTGAGAGATTTAGCTGAAACAGCTATTTTGGAATCAGTCATTTGTTTTTTCTTTTTAACATCAGTCCAGGAATCTGTTTCTTTTGTTCTCTTCAGAGAAGGAGATATCCAATCTATATCCTCAGGGATAGAAACCACATTGTTATTTTAATAAATGAAGAAGCTTCTTCTAAGTCATTAAAGATTCTCATTTTGTTAGCATAAAATATTTTTATCTTGGCAGGAAAAGCAAGCTGTGCCTTGATATTGTTTTGTTAAATCAGCTTTATTATTGGCCAATTTTTTTTTCTTTGCTCTAATACTCTGGTGGAATAA
This sequence comes from Protopterus annectens, assembly GCF_019279795.1. Classification (NCBI taxonomy): domain Eukaryota; kingdom Metazoa; phylum Chordata; order Ceratodontiformes; family Protopteridae; genus Protopterus; species Protopterus annectens. The sequence goes on from NC_056744.1 coordinate 1,535,066,574, forward strand.
TCATTGTCAAACCTAATTAGATTTTGATTATATTTTAGATGTGATTTTCTCCAGGCTGTTTTTAGAACTAGTTCCTTGCCCAGATATGATTAAAAATTATTTTTTTTTTTCTAGGAAGAATTTTTTTTTTGAGGGCTGAGCCAGTAGGTTATCCTAAGGGGCACTGTCTGTAAGATAAGAGAAACCTTCTTTTAGATCCAAGAGATCAGGAATCTGAGATGTTAAAAATGAAATAAAGTCCTCACCTTCAGTACAATAAGGTAGCCCGATGATTGTAATGTTGGTTCCCCTTCTTCTATTTTTCTAAATCATCCACCTTATTAAGCAGCCAGGTATTTTGTTTAAGACCAAGCAAAAAACAAAGTCCACTGTTCAAAATAAAATGTAACGGTGGACTTCTTGTTTTTTTGCTTGGTGCTTCTACGTTGTTTACTTTGGAGTCCTTCAGCTATTGGGGAAGTTATTCTATTTGTATTTTGTTTAGAAGGAATTCGTTTTGGGTTTCTTCTTCTTTAAACCTACCTTCATTGTCATTTATAGAAGTCTCTATATTTGTTATTTTTGTCTGATATTGTTGTAGCGGCTCCTTAAAAACATCAGTTTGATTTTGACAGTTCATTTTAAGATTTTCTTTGAAATCACCCATCTTCAAAGATGGTTCTTGTAAGGTGATTGACATCAGTTGTATTTTTTTTCTTTAAAGCTGTATCAGGGTGAGAATTCCTTGAGTTACTCATTTCCAGAAGCTGAAAAAATCTCCAAGTTTCCTGACAGGAAAATGTTTGTAAAAATCCACCAAAATTACTACTTATGTAGTTTAGACATTTATCTATATGTTTTTGATATTTTTGTATATTTTAATAATTTATGGAGCTCTGAAACTTAGCTGCTTTCAGTTAGCCATTCTGGCTCTGCCCCCATGTTTTTTTGTGTGTGTGTGTGTGTGTGTGTGTGTGTGTGTGTGTGTGTGTGTGTGTGTACCTCCTGTGATTGACTGGCATCCCATTCAGGGCCACCTTCTAAACATCATACTTGCTCAGTGCCAGGTTACAGTGTGGCTCCCTTATGAACCTGCATTGGATTAAGTAAGCAATCAGACAATGAATGAATGAATGAATGAATGAATGAATGAATGAATGAATGAATGAAGAAAGGTGAGCTGTCAGTAATGAAAGTGTAACTCACCTCCTTCAAGACCAGAAACAGCAATCATCACTGAATTTTCCATTCACAAAGCCATACCTTTCCTCAGGTGTCTGGCATAAAGTGTAATCAGATATTTTCAAATATACCAACCCATTTGATGTGCAATATCAGATCATATGTAGCAACAATAAATCCAGTAATTAGGTGATAAAGCCTACTTATTCTATGTGTAACTGTAATTAGACAACCAGTACTCAGTAATCTGTCTCAGTTATACAAATGCTTACTGCTACATCGTCTTCTTTACAATGTCCATTTTGTTAGTGAATTCTTAGAACAATTCCTTTTTTTTTGTTTGTGCAATGATTGTATCATACATTGTCCCAAATCCTGATAATGATAAAAGAAACATTCCCCCTTAATTTTACAGAATGCTTGTACTTCCTACTCTGTTTTTGATAGCCTGCCTAAGTCATTTGCTATTTCACTGATCTTTATAAAACAGGTGCTGAAGGAGATGCAGTTGGATTAATGCTGGTTAAATGCATGTTTTTCCAGATTGCCTACAGTCAGAATGTTTTCCCCTGTCCTGTGATGAAATCTACAATCAAGGGCATCGTAAGAACGGTGTTTATCAAATCTATCCAGCAGGACCGTACACTCCAGTAAATGTTTACTGTGACATGGAAACCGATGGAGGGAGGTGGACAGTAGGTATATTTTAAACTATATAAAATAATGGATTGTCACATATGTGAGGCATCATTAAATATGTTTTAATCTCGATCATGAATTTTTAAATTAGATGTGGTTTATCATGGCTATTACATGGAGACACAACCTAATACTTAACTCTGTATACTAAGAAAGAATGAGCTGGTTTGCAATGGATTTCTCTGCTCCACAATGTTCAGCTGATTGAAATTTTAGGGAATACATTAGAAGGTTGCTGAGGAAAAAATATACTCAGGCTCAGCAGCATCTAATAGCTTCCCTTCTTAATTAAATTTCATTTTAGCACATACTTTAAAATTCCATAAAAATTAGAGTACAAAATGATGCATGATAACATCACTGTGGAAGAAGGCAATAATCATTCTGACTCATAAGGAGAAATATCAAAAAGGAACTGAAATGACTTTAGGCCAGTCTATATATCATATATTATGGTCAAGTTGATGGAGAAATTTATCTGTGGTACTTACCTGAATTTCTAAGAACTAAAAAGTTGATAAGTTTCAACCTCATTTTCAAAAGAAGCATGGTTTGGGTACAACCTTTCTTGTCTGAACTTCTTAGGGCAGGACTAATTGACATCTTCATAGGAAGAGCCTTATTCTAAGCCTCTACAAAGCATCCAAATGTATCAGTTGAAAACTTTTAACCAGTGGTATATTTTGACTCTGTATTTCTAGTCCCTGCACATAATTCTCTTCAAGTTAGCCACAATGTAATACAATAAGTTAAATATATGTTTATGTTCTAGTCTTTTATAACCTTCATAGTTCTCTGGTATGTGACATGGGGAAATGCTGCCAGCCCAGCTATCTGGAATTTTGTGGATGGTTCTGTGTCATTTGTGAGCATTGATGTGATTTGTATAGGGGTGTGACAGAAGGAGACACTGCCAGCACATCTATCTGGAATTTTATAAGTAATTCTATGTATTGCAACTTTATGTTATGTGTTTATTAAACTGCTTATAGGTTCATAGGTGTTTACTAGGCTAACAACCACAAGGGCCTTTTTAAACCTAGCCATGCATCCCAAATCTCTGATGAGTTCTGATACCCTTGATAAGTGTAAGCATGGGCCTGGGAGATGAACCATTTACAGGTTACCTGTTTGCAGCAGAGACACAAGTGCCAAACCAGAGATGAATGTCCAGTTTTCCATCCAGTTGTCCAAGTTGCACTTGAATTGGATTAGGGAGGAACTCTGCTTCACATGGATGGGGAGCCTGTTCCATAGACAGGGTAGTCTCTGGGATACATACCTATCTCTCCAGCAAGTCCTATTTATATCATAGGCAAGGTTTAAGTATTTAAAACAGCTAATTCTGGTACTGTTTGTTTTGTGGATATGCAGGAGGTCCATCAGAGTAGGGTGTGACAATACCCTGTATGTCAGGCATAGGTCTCCCCTCCAAAGCCTATAGGTGACAGAATGCAGACATAGGGCCTTGAGGCGGTCTGCATAGGACATCTTACTTATGCCCTGTATTCTTTTAGTGAGGAACGTCTGTGGACATTCCAGTTGTTGGATATGCCTGGTTAGGTAAATACCACAGGGGGTATTGTACTCAATGATAGGTCTGATGAATGCCTAATACAGTGGAACAATGACTTCCTTGGGCTTAGATGCCATAAGTTGTGTAACATAGAATGATTTCCTCACCACTGCAGACACATGATGATCAAAGACTAGATTACTATTTATGTGTGTCCCTAAGTCTCTGATTACTGAGTCAACTCTAAGGAGTGTGTTATCAATATGATAGTTACCAGGGATGGATGCCTTCCCAAAGGATACTATTATGCTTTTCATGGCATTTAGTTTTAGTCCATGACTCTGACACCAGTGGTTTGTCTGTGTCAGCACCTCCTGGAGAACATTTGTGTCAGTGTGAGATTCAATGTCATCTCCTAATTTGCAAATCTTCTTCAGATTTAGTCAGGCAGAGACCACTGACATTGGCCTTGACTTCTGCAAAGTAAATGCCAATATGGAGTGGTCCAAGGACTGATCCCTGAGGGACTCCACTTGTGACTGGTCCTGGGTCCTGTCTGTGAGCCAGTTGGCTACCACCGAGTGACATGTGGGTTTGTACCTAACCTCCTGAGTTTGTCAACAATGCCTGAGTGGGGTATTGTGTCAAATGCCTTGGCCAGGTCAAGGTAGGCAGTGTGAACGATTTTGCCCTCATCCATTGCTTTGGCGACCTTCTCAAAGTAATCCACCAGGTTGAGTAGGCATGATCTGCCCTTTATGAAACCAAACTGGGTTGGGACCAGTGTCTGGAGGATTACTATACTTCTGTTGATCATCTCCATGATAATTATTTCCATGGCTTTACATATAAGACTGGTGACACATATGGGTCTGTAGTTTCCAGGGTCTGTAGATGGCCCAACGACCAGGAGATAAAAGAGCAGCCAAAACAAACTGGAGTTGCTTGCCAGAAAAGTAAATAGTTTATTGAAACAAACGTTGACCTAGGTTTCATCTCCAAAGTAAAAGACTTCATCAGAACACTTGCACAAATAACTCACTCCATTTTATTACAACCCACACTCTATTAAACAATTAACATTAAATAATTAATTAATGAATAATTTTAAAAGCACAGGCTATAAAACAACCATTATTAAAAATTCATTAAACAACTTTTCATTAAATATTTTTCATTAAAAATTCAAAAAAGAATTATACCTAACTAACACAGCGACAATTTGGACTTCTAATAAACAAAACTTTATAAATAAACTCTTAACATTTAATTATTATTAACCTACAATGTGTTTAAATTTCAACAATGGTGCTATATTAATATTTTCATTAATCCCTGGGATGTTGGTTGCATCTAACTTTAACTGCCATTTCATTTCACAAAGATCCAAGTGCACATCCAAAATGCTACCTTCTAGATCCCTGTGAATTTTCTCCTGGTCATTGGATTTATTGGTTGGTCATGTTTCAGGTTCTCTCGTTTTAGTCTGTAGATGGCCCACCTTTGTGCAGAGGGATAACTGTTACCTTTCTCCATGCATGAGCATGAAGCCTATTTGTTGGCTACAATTAAATAGTAGTTCCAGAAACCCTGATAGGTTATGTTTCATGCTATTTAGAAGGCATCCTGTGATATTGTCTGGGCCCATTGCTGCAGTGTTCTTGGTCTTAAAGAGAGCGTTAAGAACCTATTCCCTAGTGATAGTAGGGGGAGTTATATTTGATGATATTTCCTGAGGGAAGGCTGAGGGGGAGACAGGAGTAAAGCTGGAGGTAAATTTATCAGCCAGGAGGTTTGCTATATCTTCTGGCTCAGTATAGGTGGCTCCATTTAGAATAAGCTCTGAACACAATTGTGTATTGCCTTTGAGATTGCAGACATACTAAAGAATGCTTTGTGGTTGTCCTTGACCTGGGAGGCCAAACTTATCTCAAATTTAGCTTTTGTAGACTTTATTTGTCCTCTGAGTTGTTTGTTTAATTTAACGAGAGTGCTTTTATCCTGCTGGGTGCTGGACCTCCAATTTTTTTGCCATGATTATCTTCCTCCTGTTATACATCTGATTGATTTTGTGATTCCACCATGGTGGCTTGTTTTTTGAGTTAGTTCTGTACTTCTTCCTGCTGGGTACGGCTGCCTCTATACAGCTATTAACATGGGTCTGTAGTTTCCAGGAAATATTATCAAATATAACTCCCCCTACAGGGTTTCTGTGAACAGTTTTGCATAGGCAGAAATGTTATCAGGGTTTGTAGGGGGATGACATTTTGCCAGCTTCTCACTTAATAGCAGGAGGTTAGCCCTAGAATAGTTCCTGAATATTCCCGGTTTAGCTGGGGATCCAGGATTTATTTTTACTTCAAAGGAGACTATTTTGTGGTCTGACCTTACCAGGGAAGGCATTACAGTAGTCGGTGTGCAGCACTCTCCCATATTAGTGTAGAACAGATCCAGTATGGCTGCACCCTTAGTTGGTGTATTGACTATCTGGTACAGGGAGTTTGTGTTTACAAAATCTGGCAATCTCTGTGCATGTACGTTTGATGTCGTATAGGATTCCCAGTTAATAGTGGGGTAATTAAAGTCTCCCATGAATATGATATTGGGTTGGATGGTTAGTGTTTCTAATAAGTTTAAATACATGGAATGGGTTTCCTGGGTCATAGAGGGGGACCTATAGCTTGCAAGGAAGTGGTATTGGATTTTACCTATGGTGATTTGAACATGGAGCAGCTCAAGTGCATTGTCCTGTCTGACCAGCCTTAAAGTATATTTATTTTTGATGTAAATAGAGACACCTCCATCTTTAGTCCCTGCCTGTGAAGTAGCTGGTCTAAATGTGTGGAAGGCATTATAACCCTTCACTGTTGGTGTGCTGTCTGCGGCTTTAAACCACATCTCTGAGACTGCACAGACATCAGCCTTCTCTAGGGTAAAGAGAGCTTCCAGGGAGTAGAATTTTTTCTTTAGGCTTCTAGCACTGAGCAGTAATACCTTTAGATTTTCGTGTTTTTGATTTGCTATGTTGGAAGTACTTTCAGTTTGGCATTGCCTAAAAAAGGCACTATGGGCAAAGACAATGTTTTAGCCAATATTCAAAAGCCTAGAGAGGACCAGTGCAGACCATCCCTGGCAATGCAGCATGGTCTGTTGACCATCTCCTTCCATGCTGACAAATATTGGACCCCCTTAGAATGACACCAGAAGCTAAGCCAATTATTAAAGTCGATCATCTTTTGTTCGTATTGTGGCATCATCCTTAGAGAAGGTAAAATGCTGCTCAGTGCTAGGCTCATACCTGCCTGAGACACATATTCTGAAAGATCTATGATGTCTTTCTTCATATAGTCTAGAGAGGTTTGTCTCAGGTCATTTACTCCCACATGGACTATGACTGAGTCATATTGGTAATTTTGATCCAGTGACCTGAATGCATGTGTTATGTGGTGGATCCTAGACCCTGATAAGCAATTGACCATAACTTTCTCTTTACTTAGCTTGGTGAGAGGGACATCAGTGTATCTCACAACAGAGTCTTTGCTGATACAAAAGTATGTGTTGAACAGGGTTTGTACAGTACTGAGCTTCAAAGATATATCCACAGTGCACCATATTGGAATATAGAGGATTGGCTTGCAGAACTTAGGAGTAGTTGAGTTTGGGTTACTTTGCAGCTGGGCCATGGACAGGAGACATTGTCTCTCAGTTTCACTGCAGAGGCAGACACAATCCCCCAGATACTGCAAAGCCTGCACAGCATGCAGAACTAGTGCAGGAGCTTCAGCCGGCAATATGTCTGCTGTGCTATCCAGGGGCGTAGGGGCGTGCACGAGTGCTCCTGCACTAGTCCTGCATGACTCAGCCCCTGTATGCAAATTACCCCATTTGCAGGAGAAATTCATGCAAATGAGGTGAATGTGTGATTCAGGAAGCTGGAAACTGGCCGTGCAGGGCTAGTGTAATTTGCAGAAATGTACTCCGCCAGTAACAAAGTACATTTCTGCAAATTACAAAATGGAGCCATGGCAGCTCCAAATAAAGGGCAGATATCATGTATAAAGCATGCCAATGGACAAGTATAAACACTTGCAAAAAAAAAATCAACTTTTATTTTTTTTTTAGCCAATCTCGGCTGTTTAAGCATAGAGGAGCGGCGCGCAAATGGGATCAGGGTGGGGAAATAAGAAAAAAATTTAAAATAAGTATTCAAACCAAAATCACTATTCTGCCATTATATTCAATGGCAGGTAGTAGACAACATGGCCAGTGAATAGTGGTTGCTAAGGGGGAGGCTCAGTGTTGGACATGTAACTATGCATTAGCAGGCAATCCTATGCAAATAAGGGGAATGATAGTGAATCCCAGATTTCCCCTGCATGCTAAACAGCTCCCAACAGTGTAAGAGCAGGAATAGCTTGGTGCAAGCCTAGGAGTTAGCTGACATCATAGGGGGAGTGTCAGCCATACTGTAAGTGGATTAGAGCCCGGTGGCTCAAGTTTACTCTTAGCTTAGCACAGTTAAGCAAGGGGATGCATCTGAGGCTGCCTAGCACTCTTTACATTGCCTAAGTGGATGTGCATTCCGCGCACCTGGTTTTAAAAGGAAAAAAAAAAGTAAACCAGGAAATAGCATCCCCATGCACATTTGAGCAGTGTGTTTGCATGGTGCACCCCCGAGCTTAAACAGGAAGGCACTGGGAAGGGAAAACAGCAGGAGGAAGGTAATCTAGGAGAACTAGCATAGCTGGCAGGTGAAATGTATCAGAATCAGCCAATTACACAGGCAGCAGACCAGCCCAGCCCAGAACACTACTATAAATTATGCAAACACCTTCCCCTCTGGTGTTTCCCACACTCTACACCACCGGTGTATACAAGTGAGGACGTTTTAACAAACAAAACAACAAAATGATAGGGACTGCAATAGCTATCATACAACAACATGTGGAAGACGCTGAGGGTGGTGAGGATGTGAATGCTGTTGACCAACCCACAGTGTGGAGATGGAGAAGAGTGTACAGACCCAGGGTAATCTACCAGGGGCTACATGAGCTGGAGATAGTGGAGCGCTATAGGGTGGACAGGGACCTCTTACACCAAACTGTTGAGCTGTGCCGGCCATGCCTGATGCACAGAACAAACAGAGGGGAACCCATCCCAGTGGATACCAAGGTATGTGTAGGCCTAAGAATACTAGCTACAGGTACCTTCCAAAGGCCAACTGGGAATATGATGGGGATCTCACAGGCATCAGCATCCAGGGTACCCCACCAGTTCCTGGATGCCATGTCAGCACATGCCGGTAATCACATATATTTCCCCAACCCCCGCGAGGCGTTGGCCAGCAATATGCAACTGTTCCGCCAAATAGCAGAATATTCTGAGGTAGTGGGTGCTATAGACTGCATGCACATACACATCAAAGGACCACCCGGTGAGCTGGGTAGGGTCTACATCAACTGCAAGGGTTTCCCCTCCATCAACTGCAAGGTTATGTGCGATGCCTAGGGCTTAATAATGAATGTGTGTGCTGGCTGCTCTGGAAGCTATCACAGTTCCCACATCTGGCATCTGATGCAGCTGTACCAGAGATTTGGCAATGGGGACATCCCTTACGGTCACCTAGTGGGGGATGCTGGATACGCACTGGAGCCGTGGCTGATGACACCCATCAGAAATGCACGCACACCTGAACAAGAACTCCATAATGAGGCACACACACACACCAGAATTATAATAGAGCATGTGTTTGGGATGCTCACGTCATGGTTCCGGTGCCTGGACACATCCGGTGGTGCCTTGCAGTACTCACCAGCTACATGTACCCAAATTGTCATTGTATGTGCCATGCTACACAATATGATACTGTGAAAACAGCTGCAGCAGCAACAGCAGGGGCAGAGCCACACAGCCCCCCACCATTGCCAAGGCCTGCACAGGCACAGAGTGACTTGGAGGAGGAACAACCTGAGCCTGCCCCAGTAGGCAGAAGAAGGCATGCCCAGTATGCCCTAACCTTGGCAAAGAGGCAACACATAGCACATACACTGACACAGGAGGGACCCAGGGAATGACACCTCTCTCTGATTCGCACATACAGTAAAAAGGATGCCAAACATGCCACTACCTGTACTCAACCATATGTAGGGAGTGTACTACGTGCATCCAACATAGGCAGCCCTGCAGCACCACCCTCAATATTGGGACACCCACAAGGTAAGTAACTCAACCTACCAATTGCCGAATGGAATAGAATGTGTTGTTACCTGTATCTATGGTATGGATGTGACCATGCGAGGGAATCGGGTGGCTGAATGGTATGCTGGCAGATAGTAGACACCAATAGTAACACCATGTGATCTGTAACAAATACCGGTGTCACCATAGTAGCCAGTACTACACAGGGCGACAAAACCCACTGCAGGAAATGTGCTGGGCCACATGTGTGTCCATATGACTCACACATGCCAGTCAGGGAGGTTCACATACCCAACAATAGTCTCAGCCAGCAGGACAGGTGTAGACAAATGCATACAAAGGTTGCGCTATTGCCTCTGAATGATGCCTATTGGTAACACCCCCCCCCCCCAGGCCTACACAGACAGACTACAGCAGGTCAGACAGTGGGATGTTAGTTCTGAAGGGTAGGAAGTCAGAAACTAATATGTAGGTCAATCAAAGCTAAGACCTGTAGTACACTGATATGCCTCTAGTCAGCATGATAGGCTAGAATACAGAATGAAATGGAGTACCTGACATACCAGTGCAGTCATAGCAAATGTGTACACATAACAGGTGTGCCCCCCAGCCTATGTAGAAATGCAGAAACAGTCAGGTGTGCCCACCCAATCCTGTGTAACAGTCAGGTGTACCCCCCAATCCTGTGTAGAAATGTAGAAACAGTCAGGTGTGCCCCCAATCCTGTGTAAAAATGTAAAAACAGTCAGATGTGTGCCCCCCAATCCTGTGTAGAAATGTAGAAATAGTCAGGTGTGCCCCCCAAATCTGTGTAGAAACATAGAAACAGTCAGGTCTGCCCTGCCATACTCTTATGTAGAAATGTAGTAAAAGTCAGGTGTGCCCCCCACTCCTAAATAGACTTGGAGAAACAGGCAGGTGTGCCCCCTCCCCCAATCCAGCATAGAAATGTAGAAACAGTCAGGTGTGTCCCCTCCCAACCTCTGTGTAAAAATGTAGAAACAGACAGGTGTGCCCCCTCCCCCAATCCTGCTTAGAAATATAGTAACAGTCAGATGTGCCTCCCTACCCCTATCCTGTGTAGGAATGTAGAAACAGTCAGGTGTGTGCCCCCCAACCCTACTTAGAAATGTAGTAACAGTCAGGTGTGCCCACCCCAAACTTATTTAGAAATGTAGTAATGGTTTGGTGTGCCCCCCAATCTGATGTACACACATCGTAACAGTCAGGTGTGCCCCCCACAACCCTATGTAGAAATGTAGTAACATGTATGTGTAGGTATAATACCAGTGGAGCACAGATGCCCAGAGGTGGCCAAGGTAGCAGGATAGGTTGTAGCATTTTCACAATACACAGGTATGTGTGTGTGTTAGGTTGGTGTGTGTTTCATATTGTGTGAGAGTGGTCAGTATGTATGCATGTTGAGCTAAGACCTGGTGGCCATTGCCCACTACTGCTGATGACAGGGACAAGTCCTCACAACTGCAGTGCCAAAGACAATTCCCACCAGTATAACACATGCTAGCAGTAAGCCATTGTAAATGTATGGTGGTAATATGTGTCACTGTCTGAAAGACTGACATGGTGTGGCTGTTGGGCTAGATATACAAGCAGTACACGGGAAAGTACCCCAGACATACAGTATATATTGCATCACTGTGGAATGGAAACACCCCTGGAATTGTACATACAGGTATGCATCACATTATCTGGTCCTGTAGTAGGGGATACCGGTGTTGTCTGCCTGAACACTTGCAGATCAGAAAGGAGACAGGACTGATGTATTGGGAAACAGCTGATGTACCTGCACATGCCAGCATAACTGGAATGACCCATGCATATCTGTGTGTCAGATGCAAGTAGTGTCCATAGCACACATGCACCCAGCTCACACAAACACCACCCACAGGTACCTCTCTGGTTGTATTCCTGCTGTGGAAAATGGGTACAATATGACCCCAGCTGTATATGGCAATAGCGAAAGAATGCTGCATGCAGTGCAGGTGTCCCATGCAGGTGTGTCCCTAGCTGTAGGTAGCACCTTGCCAGCATCCACACTACCTGATCAAGACTGATAGAAGGTATTGGCATGAACACCTAGCACACCTACCCTGTCACCTCAGGGGAATATACTGTATGGCTGTCTGAGACTGTAGGACGGACAGAATGCAATGGCCTGCCACATCTGGTCCACAGCAACACCTAATGGCCCACAGGCCTCTGCCAAAGGCCTGTTTCTCACATGTACTGCCAATGCATATTATGTCATGGACACCCAAATAACAACATAACACACTCCACATAAGCCATATGCAAGGCCATGTGGACAAACCACAATAATATGTCCACCATGTCCCACTGCTTGAACTGTGGACCAGCACCAACACACAACTGTGATGGGGTGGTAACCTTAGGGAAGGTATCAGAGAATGTATGCATAATGTATGGAAGAGGATAGAATAAAAGAGGGGGGTGGGAGCATGGGCAGCATGGAATATGCAAGGTCTGACGCAAAGCCGTGTGCACACACTGACCCTGGCTGCAAGCACAAAAATGGGTGGCTACATACCTGCATGTACAGCACAATAGGGGTAATGTCCTGACTCATGGCCCCTGCCTCTGGGTAACCTGTGCGAATTTGTACAGCTGTGATGTATTGCCACAGCAAGATAAGGCCATACTGTCATGTCAATGGATGTACAAGTATGGGATGCTCTGCCAGCACTGTACCAAGGTGCTGAACTAGATACACAGACCCAGCAGCAAGTTTCTGCAGCTCCCCCTCCAGAATGGCACCACCATGAATATGTAGGTGTCTGCCCACAATACTGGACACAGCTGCAGTCACCCTTGTCCCCCAGGACATCACTGTGAGCAAGAATGTCCACCTGACAGTACATGAGGACAGAAACCATCACAGTGCATAACAGTGCACATGTCTGAATATCTCTGATAACAGCAGTACCATGTAGCTGAAGCAGCACAGACACAATTACCTACAGTACACACTATCCCCTGCACAGTTTGTCCTCATATTGCCAAATGATCTATGGATACCCTGCAGAAACAGTTTGCTACCTGTAGGTATACAACACAAAGGTCTGCACTGGAGTACAAACTATCTGGAATCAATCCACACATTCAATACAGAAGGGCATACTGGGCATGCTCACACACAGAGAAATGAAGGCAATGTCAGACAACAACCATACTGAAAGGCCATACTGGGCATGCTCACACACTTAAACAAATGAAGTCCATGTCTGCAAACAACAGTGGGTCATACATATCTGGCAGTTGCAGATGGTAGTGCATACAGTCCTCAGTATGCATCAATCATGCTTTGCACACACAGTGGATAGGAATACAGACATATATCCAAGGATAACACACTATAATAACCAGAAGTAGATGTACATAGATATGTGGAAGAGAGTGACTGTGACAAGGAGCCATCCATTATGAGGCCTGTCCCACCCAGCACACAGCCAAATGGCTACAACCACATGAGGTGTAAATGTCACTTACTGTAGACATTAGCCACTGGTATCCATCAGCATTACAGACTATGAGTTGCAAGTGCTAGCTGTGCAATATGACTGTACAAGGAAGTAGTCATCTAGCAGCTGTATACATGTACCTGTGGAATATAACCCTGCGTGTGCCCGCATTTGGTGTGTCAGCCTCTAGATGAATGGTTTATGGCCCATGCACACACACTGCCATCCACATATCCCTACTATGACAAGCCTGCTGAGGTCATCCACTTTGAAATACACCTTTGGGAAAGGTGTAGCCCACTAATCTCCATGGTGTGTCCTATAACTGTGTACTGCTGTGGTGTGATAAACTAGTTAGGTAGGAGTTCTGATGCCAGAGGTGGCAACTGTGTGTGTGTCACTGTTTGTGTAGAGAGCAATGCTTTTTAGGCTAGTCACACTCACAACAATTCCAGAGCCCCACTTTGGCAAGGCTGCTGATGCCATTCACTGTGAAATACACATTTCAGAAAGGTGTAGCCCAGTAATCTCTGTGGTGTGTCATATAACTGCATACTACTATAGTGTGATAAACTAGTTAAGTAGGAGTTCTAATCCCAGACATAGCAAGTGTGTGTGTGTGTGTGTGTGTGTGTGTGTGTGTGTGTGTGTGTGTGTGTGTGTGTGTGTGTGTGTGTGTGTGTGTCCCTGTCTGTGTAGAGAGCAATGCTTTTTAGGCTAGTCACACTCACTACAATTCAAATGCCCTATTTTGGCAAGGCTGCTGTTGTCATTCATTGTGAAATACATCTTTGGGGAAGGATTACTCCAGTAATCTCTGTGGCTTGTCCTGTAACAGTGTGATGTAGAACTCTGGTAGGGGTTCTATTCCCACACATGGCAGTTGTGGATGCTTTTGTGTATGTTTCTATGTCTGTGTAAGGAGCAATGCTTTTAGGCTAGTCACACTCACTACAATTCAAATGCCCTACTTTGGCAATCCTGTGGATGTCATTCACTGTGAAATACACCTTTGGGGAAGGAGTACTTCAGTACTCTCTGTGTTGTGTCCTATAACTGTGTACTGCTATAGGGTGATAAACTAGTTAGGTAGGAATTCTAATCCCAGGCATGGCAACTGAGTGTGTGTTTCTATGTCTGTGTAGGGAGCAATGCCTTTTTTGGCTGGTCACACTCACTACAATTCAAATGCCCTACTTTGGCAATCCTGCTGTCATTCACTGTGAAATACACCTTTGGGGAAAAAGTACTCCAGAAATCTCTGTGACGTGTCCTATAACAGTGTAATGCTGTAGTGTGATATAGAACTCTGGTAGGGGTTCTATTCCTACACATGGCAGTTGTGTGTGTTTCTATGTCAGTGTAGGGAGCAATGCTTTTAGGCTAATCACTACAATTTAAATGCCCTACTTTGGCAATCCTGCTGATGTCATTCACTGTGAAATGCACCTTTGTGGAAGGAGTACTCCAGTAATCTCTGTGGTGTGTTCAATAACAGTGTAATGCTGTAGTGTGATATAGAATTCTTCTAGGGGTTCCATTCCCACACATGGCAGTTGTGGATATTTTTGTGTGTGTTTCTATGTCTGTGTAGGGAGCAATGCTTTTAGGCTAGTCATACTCACTACAATTCAAATACCCTACTTTGGCAATCCTGCTGATGTTAAACACACCTTTGGAAAAGGAGTACTCCAGTACTCTCCATGGCATGTCCTATAACTGCATACTGCTGTAGTGTGATAAACTAGTCAGGTAGGAGTTCTAATCCCAGACATGGCAAGTGTGTGTGTGTGTCTCTGTCAGTGTAGAGAGCAATGCTTTTTAGTCGACTCACGCTCACTACAAATCAAATGTCCTACTTTGGCAAGCCTGCTGATGTCATTCACTGTGAAATACACCTTTGGGGAGTAGTACTCCAGTTATCCTTGTGGGGTGTCCTATAACACCGTAATGCTGTAGTGTGATATATAACTCTAGTAGGGGTTCTATTCCCACACATGGCAGTTGTGGATGTTTTTGTGTGTGTTTCTATGTTTATGTAGGGAGCAATGCTTTTTGGCTAGTCATACTCACTACAATTCCAATGCCCTACTTTGGCAATACTGCTGATATCATTCACTGTGAAATACATATTTGGGGAAGGAGTACTCCAGTAATCTCTGTGGTGCGTCCTATAACAGCTTAATGTTGTAGTGTGATATAGAACTCTGGTAGGGGTTCTATTCCCATGCATAGCAGTTGTGGATGTTTTTGCGTGTGTTTCTGTGTCTGTGTAGGGAGCAATACTTTTAGGCTAGTCACACTCACTACAATTCAAATGCCATACTTTGGCAATCCTGCTGATGTCATTCACTGTGAAATATACCTTTGGGGAAGGAGTACACCATTAATCTCTGTGTTGCATCATATAACAGCGTAATGCTGTAGTGTGATATAGAACTCTGGTAAGGGTTCTATTCTTACACATGGCAGTTGTGGATGCTGTTGTGTGCATTTCTATGTCTGTGTAGTTAGTCATTCTTTTAGGCTAATCACACCCATTACAATTCAAATGCCCTTCTTTGGCAAGCATGCTGACATCATTCACTGTGAAATACACATTTGGGGAATGAGTACACCAGTAATCTCCATGGTGCATCCTATAACTGTGTAGTGCTGTAGTGTAATAAACTAGTTAGGTAGGAGTTCTAATCCTGGACATGGAAGGTGTGTGTGCCTGTGTTTGTCATTCGTATCCTGTGTGGAGGTGGCTGTGAGTGTGTAACTGCTGGACTCATTGTGGAGTGGGTTTTGCAAATTTCTTATATGGTGGCCCTAGTATATGTCACAATATCCACCATACGTGTATAACAGATGTGAAATAGCTGAGAAGCTAGGGTGCAAATCCATACCCCTACATGTGACATCAAGGCCAGGTGAACAAAGTTAGCAACCCTTTCATTACCCAGAGAACACTCTCAACCCATGTCTCATACACACACGCACTTGCCTAGGCAACAACCGCTATGTTGGCAGTTTGCCCACTGATAGTAACCATGGTGTGATTGCAGTGGGCTACAGCGGACATGGCACCCTATCCATCAGTCCAATAGGCACGTACATGCAGACAGTGCACCTTCTCTATGTTCCCCACTGGACACCTGCAACACCTGTGGTGCCATCAAATGTGGCCCACAAAGGACATACCATGCCTGAAACACATGCCCTCTATAGACAGATGCCACTGGCACCAGGGAATACCTGTATCATGCTATCACTGTAGGTGCAGGGTCAACCTGCTGTCCATTAACAGTTCCCTCCACATGAGGCCAGGACTGGCACATATGATGATAGCAATCTGTGTACGCAACATGGGTGAGACACCCCAGGTACAGTTGCACATATCACTGTACATGCATGTGGGATATGTGCACATCCCAGACACCATCCATGTAATGGACTAAGGAACACATACATGGCAAGCAATGCACAGCAATGGCCACACACATTAGTTACCCAGATGACTGGATGGTGACTACAATACCCACCTGTGTAGGCAAATCCAGACACTACACCCCTGAGCCACACTGCAGACCATTGTCATGTAGCCTGATCCCAAGGTATACCCATCACCTAGCCTTGTATAGCCACCTGGCACAGTCGACCACTACACACCCGTGAAGCAATGCACCCATGCATGTCAGTACTGGCACCCTGTGTTTGTGTGAGTGGTGTATGATGCCTGTGACCACATTCACATTCACTAAAACCCCCATTGGCATACTGAAGCATGCTGTTTGATGTCAGACACCTCCACATATCCTTTGCCCATATAACCTCCATATAACCCCTGAGGTGCATGTGATACCAGCACAGTACCATGTTGTGGCAATCTTTTGGCTTTTCCTGGTTAGGGGATGCCACAGTAGAACTCTGGTCTGCTAATGATTGGCAGTAAGATTTTTACAGTGCTGAGTTGCCAGCTTGATGCCCAACCTTCAACGAAGGCACACCCATTCACGCATGTCTTTCAGAACACCACTTGACCACGGGGAGGACATGCAGACTCTGCACAGAAGGCACTCCCCACACTCCAGCCGAGCAATCTAACTAGTGATAAGTTGTATTGCTGACCCTGCCAAGTGTGTCAATGTGTGTGGGTCCCTGAGAGTGTGGCTGTGTTGACGCTGACACCTGTTCATGCAGACAGGCATATGAACTACACCTACCATATAGCTACCATATCACTGTTGCAGATGTCACTCACCATCACATATACATTTGGAGGACTTCTCATCATGTCACCTATATGGCGCATCCAGTAACTGCATATGACATGTGATAGCACTACATAGTCAGTCAGGGGTTTGATACTCAGTACTGGTAGGTGTGTGACACAGACATGCTTATGTTTTACTCTCCCACCCCTCCCTGACTTATCTTTGCCTCTGTCTGCGTCTCTCACTCCCTGTCTGGTGAATGTGGAGACTTGCATTTGCTTTGCTTAGGCAGCAGCATGTGTATTGTAAGTGATGCTCATGATCAGCTGATGGCTTCTGCATGAATTGCAGCCCTCCTCTAGCTGATTTCATGTGGACAGTTGTGGTAACACTCCCATAGCCAATTGAATGGAAACACACTCCAATATCTAGGAACATCATGTCGGTGTTGGGCCTTTTCATTCACTGTGAGCAGGAATTAGATCTGTTGTTTGGCAAACAGCATCACAGATGGAATCGGAATTTATCTCTAACAACATACACTGTGGAAACAGGCCAACACACAGGAGGGGGATGTGCCTGACTTGACTATAGATTGTAAGTGCTGCTATACTGCATTTGGAGTAATGCTGGTTTAACAGGGTGTGTGTGGATATGGCTGTCTCACATGTTTTAATACCTGTCATGTCAGTGCTATGTTTATGAGGAAACCCCCATCTGTAGAGTCATCTGCAGACTGGGCAGTGTGTGGTGCCTTTTGTTTCATGTGTTACCCACAGAGCACCTATCTGTGAACTGCAGAAGGTATTGTGAGGATTGCGGTCAGTAGATGGTGACAGCCGTGAGAGTTACTGACTTCATATTCCTCATAGGACGTATGTTGCAACAAACCCTGTTACAACAGTAAATGTATGAGGTTATCACAGCAACATGTCAGTATTGGCCCTGTGTTTGTGCCTCCAGCCACAGCTCTGTCAACCTTTGTACATATGTCATGCAGTAAGAGGTGCATATGTTCTGTACACCATATTTATTAACATCATATCTGATAACAAGCCAGTGAGATATCAGACTGCTACACATGTTATGTATAGTAGGGGTTATATTTGAGGACATAACCTGGGCATTCTGTGGTTGTGTGTACAGTACTGAGGTCTGTGTACTTATGGTGATTGTCGACAGTGTGTGTATTGTGAATATTTACCTTGGCCTGTGTACAGACTGTGGTAGATGTCATTGTTCTTGGTCCAGTTCTATCTGATGTTACATGCTGCTCCACTGCATGTTACCCTATCGGCTTACATGTCCCATACCACAGACAGACATCAGACCACACTGTGTAGTGGCCCAGTATATATAGGGTTAGTGTGTGAATGGCACATATGAGGATGGTGTTGATCAGATAGTCCATATACTGTAATATTACGCTAGCTTACCATATGTGACTGTGGCTGTGTTCACATTGGTTGTGGTTATGCACTTTCACACAGGTGTCTGTTACTCTGTGCCGTGACATGCCTGTAGAGCTTGCTATATATGCAGGTACATGTGTATTCCCCATAGGAAATGTTGGCCAGTATTGATGCAGTCTGCCTGTAGCCTGCACAGTGCTTTGTTACATGCCTAGCAGCTTAGTGTTCTTACCCAGTGAGATGTCATGTCCAGATACTTACCAGATGTATTGCTGCCAGGTCATCATAACAGTCATGTATGTCAGACAAAGCAGTGGGATGCTGTACAGATGTATGTCACTAACTAGTGGGTAGTATGTGGCCATGGCACCTCTGTACCAGCAGTTATTATATGTCAGGACAGACAAAGGTGTGGGAATGCATGACCTACGGGGGCAAATGTATACCAGTATTTATGTAATATACCCATCTACATGGCTGTGAACATCCACATTGTCAGGCTTGATCTACATGTCTTGCACTAAGAGGTTCTGTGTATACCTCTGTACTGACCAAAGTGTGCCAGACTGTCCACATATATTGACCATATCTCTGCTGTAGTCCACAGGAGCATTAATGTGCTAGCAGTGGTACTGTACTGTGATGTCCTTAGGATATCTATCAGTAGCCAATGGCGCACATGTTAAAAGCAGATGTGACCTCCCACACTCACCATGTCTGTGAAGACAATCCCTATTACAGTAGCAATAGTCTACAAATATACCTGAAATACATATCTGACATCCCCTTGCACTAAGAGGTTGGGAATATTGGGGCTGATGTAGGGCTGCACTCCATGGTCAGGACATATGATGAACATATATGTATATATAATTATCCATACATCTATATAGATATATACACATATATACATCAACATACATAGATGGACATGTATATGTACATATATATATATATATATATATATATATATATATATATATATATCAACCCACAGATATATACATATACAGAGCAATATATGTCTACACATATACTGATAGAGATACATATGCACATATACGTATGGATAGCTACATATATATTGACAGTAACATGTATATCAGAATAGATATGTATGCACATATAGTTATA
The DNA here is from genome assembly GCF_019279795.1 of Protopterus annectens. Taxonomy (NCBI): domain Eukaryota; kingdom Metazoa; phylum Chordata; order Ceratodontiformes; family Protopteridae; genus Protopterus; species Protopterus annectens. The sequence goes on from NC_056744.1 coordinate 1,535,086,393, forward strand.
GATATCTATATATATATATATATATATATATATATATATATATATATACCCACATAAATAGGCATATCTATACACATAGGATGTGCTTACATATATAGCTATATATACATATATATATATATATATATATATATATATATATATATATATATATACATATATCTAGGACTGTTGAATGAAAGTTCAATAGTCCGAATCCACAATCACCGAACACACTTTAATGAAAGCGCTTTCACCAAAAAAGCGCTTTCGTTAAAGTGTGTTAAAAAAATTACATTTACGTTTTGGCAGGGAGCAAGTCCCCCTGCACACCCCATGCCCCCCTACTTTTATATTCTCACTCCGAGGTTGCACTACAGTGGGGAAAAGGGAATTTTCCCTTATCCCCACTGTAGTGTGATCACCGCAACAGGCATACTTACTTGAAAGTGCTTCTTTGGTGAAAAGCACTTTTGCATAAGTATGCCCGGCCATTTCACATTTGGTGAAACGGCCAAAGAGATGTACACATGGCCATATATATGTTGCACTACATAGATCTGTATGCAGACATATGTATGAGGATACATATGTATGTACATGTAGACATATATCAACCTATTATATGTATATATCCATACTCCTGTCATGTGTAAACCTCACATTTGTGTATACCCTCCCAGATGTATCTCACTGTATCTATCTGCTATATGTACATTATGATAAAACAACATATGTGATGCAACAGTCATATTAATAACAAGTACTACACAATCGTGGAAATAAAGGCAATTGTTTAATACTACTCAATATGTGTATTGACAGCTACATTGGTAAAATAACAGCTGTCTTCATAGTGGTCATGGTGTAGTGGTTAAGTGTTGTGACTACAGTGTACAGGTTCCTGGGTGCAAGACCTGGAAGGGCTGTTCATTTTGTTGCTGGGCTTAGCTGTTATATTGCAGCAATGTTGGTTCCTGCTAAGCATGGCATAGCCCTGGTAACTACTTCACACCACCCAGTCTGATAATATAGCAGGCTAATGACATTTGTAATACGTGTATGTAATGCCATGTACAACACATGCGCCTATGTGCTGTCATTATAGTAGCAAGGGGTGTGAGTGTCATCTGTGGCACACAGACATATATGAGGCCTGTACAACACTGTTATATGTGTGAATGTGTTACATACAGGAGAAGTAGCTCAGAGTACATACTGTCACACTGGCATGTAGTGTATCATGGCAGTACTACTGTTAACAGTGCTTACCAGCCAAGAGCAGAGTGCTGAATGAAGTACTGACAACAGGCACACCTGCAGGCATAGCTGGACTCTGAGGCCTCCCTGTTGTATTCCTGGTGTGTGAGCTGTGTCACAGTATATACCCCTTACTGGGTAATGATCCGACATGTGGAATGTAACTGTAGACTACCATCTGTACAGCACATGTTAGTGAGGGCTTCTGACATGTAGTTATGGCGTACATATTGTTGTCAAAAGTATATCTGTCAACACACTCATCCTACTGCATAGCTACTTGCCAAGCTGATGCCTGTCAGTTCCTGTACAGATGTGCAAATGGCAGGTATCCAGCTGGGATATGTACAGGCAACCTAAGCTTGATTGAGACTTACATGTCTGCCCAACTGTAAGAACTGGCACATATAGGAGATGTCACCCTGTATGCACCACATGCCACGGGTACCTCCAATGCACTAACACAGTTAACAGAATATGCTTGGGTGCAGGTCTCCATCACAGACACTAACCATGTGTTGTAATGCATGTTGCATGCATGTCAACTTGATCACCTCAGTGGCCATGTGCAGGAGGCAGCTGGAGGATTGGCTGATGCATGTCATTCTCACTCTGAGGGTCACCGCAGTAGTGTATGTTGATAGATGGCCTGCTGCCACCTGGCAGGTGGCACAATACCACTGTACACTCAACCCCTACACAACATGTGTACGTGTTCATGATTGAGTATAGCAGTGTCTGTTTGTTAACACATCCATACTTGGAAATTCCATGAGGGCCTTCACAACCTATGCAACACCCATTGCCATAGTCAGTTGTAGCTGCTGCTGTATGGGACATTACATGTACCCTGTTAAGCTCCTCCCCATACTGGCTACACAAGCCTTGCAGTACCAGCAAAACAGTGTTTTACAAATGGGTTGACAGGCATGGGATACACATTGTGTTCTGGCATGTGTGCATATGTGTGCATGTCCGTATATCTGTAGGGTACAGCATTCTGAGGCCACATACTGCTATTCCAATACCCATTGCCACACAGTAGTACAGATAGTGTTGTTGCTGCCCATAGGTGAGGCATGACAATGCAACACCCTGCTACGTGTGTGGTATGTGCATTAGATGCATATCCCTGTAGTACCACTGTTGGGGTATACTATGGGTTGTATCGCAGTCATGGCCAATGTGTGATGGTGGGTATGGCAGAGTGTCATCATGGGTTACAGGGAGTATAATATCCACTGGGGGATGTGGGTGCTGTGTACACTGTCATTACACCAAGGTACACCTGGTACATGTCCCATGAACCACGTTATGGTTACCACTGTCACCATCAACCATACAGGTAAATGATACCACAATCCAGGCCAGTTATGCATATGCCGTGTGCAGCCTACCTGTAACACATTGGACGCACTGTCAAGTTAGTTAGCAGCGATAGGCCCTGGTCTCTCGGAGATGTGTCTGCCTGTTATGTGTCTGTTAATGTGTATATGAAAGTATGGCACACTAGTTATTGTCCCTATACACCCATTACATCCCCCATTAGCATACTGTACATGTCTGGGGATGTTCTGCATGCAACATGTAACTTGGGACACACCTCACCCTAAATGCTGTGTGGTGTGTGCAATGTAAGTCACACACTTCAGTATCACTACATAGCAAGGTAGGGGTCTAGTCCCAGTGTTGCCAAGTAACAGTGTGCATGTATGTGGATGGGTCTACATAAGGTTGCAGGGTATACACACCCCAGTGGGACACCTGTCCATGTGGCACAGGCAATAACCATTTTAGTAACCTGTGACATGTGTTCAACTGTACCCTAGCTATGTCACAGACATGGTGTCACCACAGTGCCATACCCCATTGTGGAATATGACTGCAGACCATCCTCGTGCTGACACATGTACAGCTACAACACAAATGGATAACATTATAGGGACTGCAATCAACTAGTGTTACTAACAGCTATAATACATCATTGCTGGATGGCTACACTGCCTGACATATATGCATTACACTTCACTCCATACATGTTACACTGCAGTACTGTGTTACACTGTAGTACAGTCACCATGTCCATCAGAACCATATTAGCCTGTCCCTGCATTGATGGTATGGATGACAGGGATGTGGCACAGGTATCATCATATGCACAGGGCATCTTTGTGCTGACACATGTACACCTACAACCCAAATGGATAACATTATAGGGACCACAATCAACTAGTTTTACTAACAGCTATAATGTATCATTGCTGGATGGCAACACTACCTGCTATATATGCATTACACTTTACTCCTTACAACATGTTACACTACAGTACTGCGGTACACCGTAGTGCAGTCACCATGTGCATCAGAACCATATTAGCCTGTCCCTGCATTGATGTTATGGATGACAGGGATGTGGCACAGGTGTCATCATATGCACAGGGTGTGATGTTGGTTTGCCAGAGGCTGAGGGTGAGCCATACATTTGATACCATGTGTGTGGGTGAGGTGTGTAATGCGGTGAGTTGGGCGAGGGGCTTTGGTGTGTGTAGATATGGAGTTGCCCTAGGTGTGTTTGTATAGTGTGTGGGTATGCATGCACACAGTTCTTCCATGTGGCAGCCCTACACAGGTGTTTATGGACAGCTGCAGACCATACCTGGCAGGGTGTGCAGTTCACTGCCTCAGGCAAGGGACATGTGAACTGTGCCTGCCAGGGGTTCCATGGGCACGTCCAGGTACAGGCCTCAATGTGCTAGTCTCACCTGCTGATGACAAATGTCCACTGGTACCAGGTCCCTCCTGGGACTGGCCAGGACCACGTGCACATGGCCTGCTGTGATGTGTGGATAGCACCCTGCCTGCACTACTGGGTTTGGTATTGCCACTACGGGAGCCCCTTGGTATCCTAGCATGTCCACGTTGACTGCCAGCTGTTGGTGTTGCTGGCTTACGTCCAAGCGGCCGTCACTGCACCCCCACCATAAGTTCAAGCACAGACACACCAAGGAGATGAGGGCCATCATCTCACCATGCCGTCTATCCATGAGCTTGGTATAAGCACAGATGGCACCAGACAGTTCATGGATGTTGTCACTTACAGATGTGAGAGCAGCCCTCTGCTGCCTCAGGCCCTGTCTGGTATAACATTTCATACGTGCCTGCACCACCATGACTGACTGAAACATGCGCCTGCTGATACCAGCTTTGTCGCCTCTGCCAGAGGCATGATGTCCAATAACCCTACAACGAGCACCCTGGGACATCTGCCTATGTAGTGCCCTGCCAGACATCCAGCTTTGCCTGCTGCAACCAGACACAGTAGGCATACTTACCACACTTTCCTGTGCACTGCCACCAAACACCATCTGTCCCTCTTCTATGGCAACTGGTGATGTGGTATGTATAGGCACTGAAACTGTGTGCAGGGTTGGGGTCTAAAAGGGTGATGTCAAATGATGGCACAGTGTTGGCCCCTGACAACCCCACCTGTACCTCAACAGTACTATCATCATCTGCAGTGTCTGTATGGACAACAACATCAAATTGCATACAGGAGGGACCCTGACCCACCTCACCACCTGTGGGGGAAACAATAAATGCACTTTAAAACCTGTACAGCATTGCCTAACAGTACACACACACACACACACACACACACACACACACACACACACACACACACGCACACACGCACGCACACACACACACACACACACACACACACACACACACACACACACACACCTCCATAATACCTACCTGTCCGTGACTTTACAGACAGTCCCACGTATATGTCCATGTGAAACCCCATCCTGCATCACACTTGTTAACATACACAGATTGATACCACTCATTAACATATCAGTCCTCTAAATGCCTACACAAGTGGACAAAACACAAGACCTGTTACTACATTACCTGCCTGACTTGTGTGTAGTGGTTTTATATGACCTCACTGCTGTCATTCGGTGTTCACCCTGTGTATGTCCGGACATCATGAGCAAGGCCCCTATATGTGTGGGCTACTATGTTCTATTCATAATATCACGCACCGGTGTGTCATGTGTATGTAATGCTCAGTACATGCCAGGTATGCTGCTCATTCAGCCTATCATGTGACAACTCTAATATTTGGATACACTCCCTGGTGTTGACTAGTACTTCCCCAATGCATCTGTAGTGCTACATACGTGGGCTGTAGGTGACCTCTCTGCTGAATGTGATATTAAGGATGTACCTGGTGTCTACCTTCCCTCTTGATGCCTGTTCCATGCTACAGTCCATATTATACTATCAGCTGTCCTGTGATTACACACATGACAAGTATTCCTGGTGTGTAATGTGGCAGTCCATGTACATGTACTGCATGATCCCAAAGGGAGGTACTGCTGTATGAACACCTGACAATCACACGTGCATAAATGGCCAGCCACACAAACACATACACATGCACACAAGCATCCTACATGCATCACCCTCCCTCCACTTCACCAGAGTGACCCTACAGACAAACTAACTACCCAACAGAATGCACACACACACACACATACACACACACACACACACACACACACACACACACACACACACACACACACACACACACACACAGATGAGGTTGCACAATGATAGTATACATAGTCCTCCTATTATCCCTCTGTCAATATGCATAACATATGGTACCCAACAGCATGCAGTGCAACTATAGTCAATCCATGCTAGCAACAGTATACATGTGTGTGATGCATGTGCTGTGTCACTAGGTAAAGCCCCTTCCCCTGGATACCACTGCACCAATGAACATGATATTTCTGTGCACCTGTTCTGCACCCTGCCATGTGCACCACACCTCACAGGTGTACAGCCCATTGCTGAATGTGGACTGCTGTGTCGGTTATGTCAGCTTTAATGCTTACAGCCCCTATGTTTTCCAGCAACACATACCTGGTATGATATGTGTACAGATGTCATTTGTGAATGCCTGATGTCTGATGCACAGCTCTCAACATCAGCAGACCATGTATGACCAATCCAATACTCTTACACTGACAACCATCAGAGCATACCATGTCTATGGGGGTGTACACACCCTTATTGATATGACACACCCATCCTTGATCTGCCATGGGACCACATCACCGCATATCTTAGTAGTACATGAGCCTGATATGTGACATATGTCCTGTACTTTTACATGCAGTGTCTATGGAATGTGTTAGGTGTGTGGATGCTGACCACGATGCATACACACTGTGTGGGCATATGTGTGCACACCCTTATCATGACTGTTTGTCACACCTCTTGTTGTTTGTACTACAGCAGTCACTACTCCTGGTAGAGGTATACCAGCGTGAGCCATCTGCATTTGCCAGTGTATGTTCAGTCTACCCTACACATGTCCCCCTATTTTGCATGATTGCAAGGTCTACTGATGTGCACATCCCTTGGTGATCACACACTGCCGTCACTATTGTTGTATGGGTAGGGTTATGGCTGTTACAGGTCCTGAACCTGACTATGTGCAGACACAGCCATTCTTAGCATCATTAGGATCCTTTCTTCAGTGCACTGGTGTGTCATGCTGACACCCCTCCCCCCTCCTTCAGCCTTTTTGCAGATGCATGACAAGTAAGCCCTACACATGTGCATCACTTTGCAGTGCTCCATACACTGAACACCACATGTCACAGCCTAGTCCTAGCGGATAATGTGGACCACTGTAATGCCTTATGCCATAGTGTATCACTGCAGCAGTTGCCATTGTCCTACAGGTATATACACTGGTGTTGCACTGTATATGGGTGTTGTTCCAAACATGTCCCTACTGTATGCCATCTCTCCCACCATTATGTTACTTCTTGTGGACACATTCTGCAATGACAGGATGTTGGTTATCATGCAGGTGTCTGACATACCCTTCCAATACCCCATCATGGTCACCCCTCTGATGTTGTGCATTTCACAGCAACAATACATGCACATGTACAGCATGCATTCTGGGTAGGTATTTTAGATGTGTGCATGGCATATACCATCACCATTACATGCCTGGTGTATTGGCAAGCATCTGCATAAACCATGCTCACTAGCTACAGGCTGCTGCCTTGGTGGTATCCTGGGGTCACCTACATAAGAGGGTGAGAGATGCAAAGTCATTGGCCACAACTGTGGCAGTGCTGCAAGGTGGGTGCAGTATTGCAATACATCAACAGTACATTTCCACAATACTACCGTATATGGACATCTGTTTATCACTACTATGCAGCAACAACAAAA
>NC_056744.1:1535094407-1535154335 GCF_019279795.1 Protopterus annectens
GGGTTTCCCCAGTATTGCCAAGTAACAGTGTGCATGTATGTGGATGGCTCTACATCAGGTTGCAGGGTATACACACCCCAGTGGGACACCTGTCCAGGTAGCACAGGCAATAACCATTTTAGTAACCTGTGACATGTGTTCAACTGTACCACAGCTATGTCACAGCCATGGTGTCACCACAGTGCCATACCCCATTGTGGAATATGACTGCAGACCATCCTCGTGCTGACACATGTACAGCTACAACACAAATGGATAACATTATAGGGACTGCAATCAACTAGTGTTACTAACAGCTATAATACATCATTGCTGGATGGCTACACTGCCTGATATATATGCATTACACTTCACTCCATACATGTTACACTGCAGTACTGTGTTACACTGTAGTACAGTCACCATGTGCATCAGAACCATATTAGCCTGTCCCTGCATTGATGGTATGGATGACAGGGATGTGGCACAGGTATCACCATATGCACAGGGCATCCTTGTGCTGACACATGTACACCTACAGCACAAATGGAATACATTATAGAGACCACAAACAACCAGTGTTACTAACAGCTATAATGCATCATTGCTGGATGGCTACCTGCCATATATGCATTACACTTTACTCCTTACAACATGTTACACTGCAGTACTGTGATACACTGTAGTGCAGTCACCATGTGCATCAGAACCATATTAGCCTGTCCCTGCATTGATGGTATGGATGACAGGGATGTTGTACAGGTATCATCATATGCAGAGGGTGTGATATTGATTTGCCAGAGGCCGAAGGTGGGCCAAACATTTGACACCATGTGTGTGGGTGAGGTGTGTGCTGTGTTGAGCTGGGCATGGTGTTGTGGTGTGTGTAGGTATGAAGTTACCCTTGGTGTTTTTATATACTGTGTGGGTATGTATGCACACAGGTCTGCCATCTGGCTGCCCTACACATGTGTTTATGGACAGCTGCAAACCATACCTGGCAGGGTGTACAGTTCACTGCCTACAGCCAGTGACACCTGGACTGTGCCTGCCAGGGGTTCCATGGGCACGTCCAGGTACAGGCCTTGATGTGCTAGTTTACCTGCTGATGACAAATGTCCACTGGTACCAGGTCCCTCCTAGGACTGGCCAGGAACACGTGCACATGGCCAGCTGTGGTGTGGTGTGGACAGCACCCCCCTGCACTGCGGGGCTGGTACTGCCACTATGGGAGCCCCTTGGTGTCCTAGCATGTCCACATTGACTGCTAGCTGTTGGTATTGCTGGCCTACGTCCACGTGGCTATCACCGCAGTCCCGCCACATGTTGAAGCATGAACACACCATGACGATGAGGGCCATCATCTCACCATGCCATCTATCCATGAGCTCGGTATAAGCACAGATGGCACCAGACAGTTCATGGATGTTGTCACTTACAGATGTGACAGCAGCTATCTGCAGCCTCAGGCCCTGTCTGGTGTAATGTTCCATATGTGCCTGCACCACAATGACAGCCTGAAACATGCACCTGCTGGTACCAGCCATGTCGCCTCTGCCAGAGGCATGATGTTCAGTGGCCCTACCATGAGCACCCTGGGATATCTGCCTATGTGGTGACCTGCTGGACATCCGGCTATGCCTGCTGTGACCAGACACAGTAGGCATGGTTACCACACTTTCCTGTGCACTGCCACCAAACGCCAGCTATCCCTCCACTATGACCACTGGTGATGGGCTATGTATAGGCACTACAACTGTGTGCAGGATTGGGGTGGCTAAAAGGTGGATGTCAAATGATGGCTCAGTGTCAGCCCCTGGCAACCCCACCTGTGCCTCAACGGTACTATCGTCATCTTCAGTGTCTGTATGAACAGCAACATCAGATTGCATACTGGAGGGACCCTGTCCCACCTCGCCACCTGTGGGGGGAAACAGTAAACGCCCTTTAAAAACTGTACAGCATTGCCTAACAGTACACACACACACACACACACACACACACACACACACACACACACACACACACACACACACACACACACACACACACACACACACACACACACACACACACACCTCCATAATACCTACCTGTCCGTGACTTTACAGACAGTCCCATGTATATGTCCATGTAGTACCCCATCCTGCATCGCACTTGAAAACATACACACATTAATACCACATTAACATATCAGTCCTCTAAATGCCTACACAAGCAGTCACAACACAAGACCTATTACTACATTACCTGTCTGACCTGTGTGTTGTGGTTTTAGATGGCCTTACTGCTGTCATTTGGTGTTCACCCTGTGTATGTCCAGACATCATGAGCATGGTCCCTATATGTGTTGGCTACTATGTTCTATCCATAATATCACGCAGTGGTGTGTCATGTGTATGTAATGCTCAGTACATGCCAGGTATGCTGCTAATTCAGCCTATCATGTGACAACTGTAATATTTGGATACACTCCCTGGTGTTTACTAGTACTTCCCTAATGCATCTGTAGTGCTGCATACGTGGGTTGTAGGTGACCTCTCTGCTGAATGCGATATTAAGGGATGTACCTGGTATCTACCTTCCCTCTCGATGCCTGTTCCATGCTACAGACCATATTATACTATCAGCTGTCTTGTGATTACACACATGACAAGTATTCCTGGTGTTTAATGTGGCAGCCAATGTACATGTACTGCATGTTCCCTGAGGGAGGAACCACTGTATGAACACCCCACAATCACACAGGTGCATACATAGCCAGCCACGCAAACACACACACATGCACACAAGCATCCTACATGCAACAACCTCTCTCCACTTCACCAGAGTGACCCTACAGACAAACTAACTACCCACCAGCATGCACACACACACACACACACACACACATACAGGTGAGATTGCACAATGATAGCACACACAGTCCTCTTATTACCCCTCTGTCCACATGCATAACATATAGTCCCAACAGCATGCAGTGCAGCTACAGTCAATCCATGGTAGCAACAGTACACATGTGTTATGCATGTGCTCTGCCACTAGGTGAAGCTCCTTCCCCTGGATACCACTGTACCCATGAACATGGTATTTCTGTGCACCTGTTCTGCACCCTGCCATGTACTGTGTACCACACCTCAAAGGTGTACAGCCCATTGCTGAATGTGTACTACTGTGTCGGTTATGTCAGCTTGAATGCTCACAGCCCCTATGTTTTCCAGCAACACATACCTGGTATGATATGTGTGAATGCCTGATATCTGATGCACAGCTCTCAACATCAGCAGACCATATATGATCAATCCAATACTCTTACACTGACAACCATCAGACTATACCATGGCTATGGGGGGTGTACACACCCTTATTGATATGATGCACCCATCCTTGATCTTCCATTTGACCACATCACCACATATCTTAGCAGTACATGAGCCCAATATGTGACATATGTCCTGTACTTTCACATGCAGTGTCTACGGAATGTGTTAGGTGTGTGGATGCTGACTGAGATGCATACAAACCATGTGGGTCTATGTGTGCACACCCTTATGATGGTTTGTCACACCTCTTGTTGTGTGTCACTACTCCTGGCAGGGGTATACCAGCGTGGGCCATCTGCATTTGCAAGTGTATGTTCATTCTGCCCTACACATGTCCCCCTATTGTGCATGATTGCAAGGTCTACTCATGTGCACATCCCTTGGTGTTCACTCACTGCCGTCACAATTGCTGTGAGTGTAGGGTTATGACTGCCATAGGTCCTGAACCTGACTATGTGCAGATACAGCCATTCTTAGCATCCTTAGGATCCCAGCTGCAGTGCATTGGTGTGTCATGCTGACACCCCTTCCCCCGCCTTTTTGCAGATGCATGACAAGTAAGCCCTAGACATGTGTGTCACTTTGCAGTGTCCCATATACTGAACACCACATGTTACAGCCTAGTCCCAGCTGATAATGTGGACCACTGTAATACCTTATGCCATACTGTATCTCTGCAGCAGTTGCCATTGTCCTACAGTTGTATACACTGGTGTTGCACTGTATATGGGTGTTGTTCCAAAGATGTCCCTACTGAAGGCCATGTCTCCCACCATTATGTTACTCCCTGTGAACACATTCCGCAATGACAGGATGTTGGTTATCATGCAGGTGTCTGACATACCCTTCCAATGCCCAGTCATGGTCACCCCTGTGTTGCCGTGCATTTCACAGCAACAATACATGCACATGTGCAGCATGCATTCCGGGTAGGTGTGTTAGATGTGTGCATGGCATATACCATTGTCATTACATGCCCGGTGTATTGGCAAGCATCTACATAAACCATACTCACCAGCTACAGGCTGCTGCCTTGGTAGTATCCCAGAGGGACCTACATAAGAGGTTGAGAGATGCAAAGTCAGTGGTCACAACTGTGGCAGTGCTACAGGGTGGGTGCAGTATTACAATACATCAACAGTACATTTCCACAATACAACCACATATGGACATCTGTTTATCACTACTATGCAACAACAAAATATATCTATGACATGTCAGATATACATGATCTATCTGTACTGATGCAGATGCATATGCAACAGTGGTCTACAGATGTGTCCTGTGACCTTACCTGCATGCTCCTCTGCCAGTGTGGGTGGCACCCACCTCCACAAAGGTGTCTGGCATTTGGTGGGTGGCCAGATGGGCAGGTGCCAAGAGGGTGGCCAGGAGCTCCTCCACACGTGTCAGGGGGGATGGATGGCATGCCCCCTTATGTGGTGAGTTGATCCCCCCCGACTGCAGGCATTGCTAAGCAGGTCAGAACTGTGATGCCAGACCTGCTCATAACTGCTCTTGTGCAGCCCAACATCATTGACCTTGTGAACTAGGTCGTTCCACAGGACGGTCTGCTCCTGCTGATCATGGGCAGCCCGGCCAAACAAGATTGCATAGTGATGAATTAGTCCATCCAGCAGGATGTCATTTTCTGCTGTTGAGTAGGCTGGGAGCCTTGCATGAGACATCATGCCTGAAAGACATAAAGATTGACACAGGTGTGAGCAAGTCATGCAGCAAGGTTACCACAGTTCTTAATACACATCACTGTCACCCCCCCCCCATATTAGCAACAACAAACCATACATACAACTCAATAGGTATGGCTACAGCATACCTACCAGTGGGGCAGATATTGTACTGTACCATGCTCTGTGCAATGTGTTTGTAGCCATGTTCTCTGTGTGGACACTATTATTGCTGGCCTGTTACAGACTATTCACCTGCATGCTATTGTCAGGGCCACAGTGGTTCCATATATGCCTGTGGTATGCTTGCTATGTGTGTGCTGTACATCTGACATACTGTGTTATTGCGGTTATCTATGCATGCTATTGGACATGTTCTGGGATTGTGTAGACTATTACAACCAACATATGTTCTATAACAGTGACACAATAGCATGTATGTGTACTATTGGCCGGCAGAACCACCTCCCCAAACTCATCTGCCCATTTTACCCAGCCACATCACATGTGTGTCCCACCCTGGGGCCTCCTCATATACTGGTCTAGCAATACCATCAGGTGGAACCAACCCAGGGGATGATGTCCCCCCTGGGGGCACACATAGACGTGTTCCTGTCCCATGAGGTCAGGTCCAGGGTCTGTTCAATAATGGGCTCCGCAGACACATGTGGGATGTGCTACATCACTCTGAGGCACCCAGTACACATTCACAGGGCCAACATGCTCCTCCTGCTCAGCCTCTAGGCCAGGCACCTTCAGGACGTGGATTGCTGTTGTGAGTAGCAGTGGGTGGAAGCTTGCTCCCATTGTGTCCATATTGGGGCCCATGGGGCATCCACATCACAGATCACACACACCATCCAGGGTGTTTACCCACCACATATGTAACATACCACCCCTGTAGGCTGTCCTCTATATTTACCAACCCTGACCATCTCCCAACTATACCTGCCATACTTCCCCATATTCCCATTCACAGACAAGGGCAATGTGGTCCCAACAAGGGGTTCATATGTGACATACCCGTACATGTTGCACACATGGACAGCTGTAGATATCTGTGTATTTCTATGTGTGCTGTTTCCTTGCACATAGCTTGCAGCACTGTGGGAGTGATATAGGGGACATGTATTTACATACATATATGTTTGTGTGTGTGTTTGTATATATGTAGACATGTGCATATAGGTATATAACTATATATGTGTAGATATATGTGATGTATATATGTACTCATATATATTTCTACACATGGGTATCTGTATATTTGTGGACATATGTGTGTGTGTATATATATATATATATATATATATATATATATATATATATATATATATATATATACATATTATATATATGTACATATGTGCACATATGCATACCTATATGTGGGGTACATTCAGACATCAGGTTCACAATCTCACTACACCTTCCTGCACAGCTGCACTGTTCTGCCTTGCTACAACACAGACAGGTGCCACATATAGACACAGCCTGACATTAGGGGGTATATGTAGGGCCAGATTGCAGGTAACCCTATTACACATATATGGCATTCCTGCATGTTACAATACAGATTAACCTGAGTATCCTGCAAGGGGTGGGCTATGGATCCCACATGTCCATCATAATGGCATTACGTCCACCACCAGCTATTGGCCATGTAATACACATACTTCCCATTACACAACACAGACTATGATGGCTTACATCTTATCAGTCAGTGCTGCTCTGTATGGTTGATGGGTATGGCCCACTACCCACAGGGATGGACTCTATTGTCCTTAGGAGTTGTTCAGCTGAATATCATTACAACAACAACACCTGAAGGCACATATAAAGCATTCCACATCATCTATCTCATTATTATGGACCAAGTACTACTTTCAATTACATGCATATATACTTCACATACTTGTTCTAGGACTGCAGACTCTTCTAGAGTGTTTGGTATTTTTCTTTTTTTTTTCCTTATACGCACTCTCTCTCTCTTTCCCTCTCAGTCTCTCTCCAGTAAATGGAATGAGCTGCTTTGCATAGATTGCAGCATGGAATTTGTAGGTGATGCACATAATCAGGTGATGGTCTTTGCACCAATCAGTGTCCACCACTTGCTACCTGCATGCAGCATGCTGTGTAGTACTTCCAATTACCACTGTCATAGCAACCAACTACTATAAATCCCTACATCATGTGGGCATGGTCCCTTTACCTTTCCTGTATGATGGACATCCTTCCTGTGTGTGGGCATCAGTGTTATAGACAGCAGGTAGCAATACCTCTTACAGGAGAACCTGCACACTCCGGCCAGCTCCAGATTTGTAGGAGATTCCAGAACTACAGACAGAGTGTGAGTAGTGTTGTTGTATGCATTGTACAGCACTGGTGTTACAGGGTTTGTGTTTACATACTAGTTTAAGTTGGAATGCAGTCTGTATGCATAGCTCTCAACTGTGGGCCTATCCTCTTGATGGCCTGAGGTGTGCCTTTTATGTTTTGTCTGCCCACCACACAGGTCTTGTGTCAGATTTATCACTGGCAGTGTGTGTGTTGAGTGCTATCAGTACATGGCTACATCCATTTCTGTTTCTAACTTCATATTCCTAAGAGTGTGTTGCAGTCCATCCTGTAACACCAGCGACTTGCTTAGTGTATGACAACAGTTTTACACATATGGGCCTGTGTTCCAGCCTCTGTCCTCCACCTACATACCAGGCTTTGAACATATGACATACTGTCAGGGGTTGTCATGTAATGGGCTGTGAGTATTGTCATGCTGCCATTTCTGCCATCAGTCCACTACTGTTGTGTCCCCCACACACACTGCAGGGTTGGGGCCATATATGTGTGGCCTTTACCTACACAATACATGTATGTCCTTATGCAATCCTGAGGCCAGTGTATGTAACAGTGGTATATGGCCCTGTATTATTGAGTCTGGGGGGATGCACCATAACTAACCTAGGCTGTTACAACATGTGGGGGTATCAGGGTTAAGCTGCCTTAAGGTATCTGGATGCACATTACCATACAATCCACCTTGGATAAATGCAGGCCTACTGCTTCCTGCCATACAGACTGTTCTGTTTGTCAGTGTGATTGTGATGGTGTCAGTTATGCCTTGTTATGTAACAGATACATCCCATTGTGTCAACTGAGGTCTTTACCCCCTAGGGATTGTGTACAGCATGTAGATAGAGGCTGCTGGACTATACATCTGCATTACTTACTGTTGATTGTTTTGTATCCTGTGGCCCAGTCTGTCTTTACTATTGTACTACTTGAAGGCCTCAGCCTGGGCAACAACATATGTAAACCTTTCCAGACTACTGTATTAGTATAACAGTTTCACAGTTGTATTACTCTGTTTATATGGCTGTCAGTGTCTCAACAGCTATATGACATGGTATATACAACTGTAATAGTACACAAATAAAGCTTTCCCATTATGCAGACCTGTGTGTGGTGTTATATACTTTGACCTCTCTGTGGGTATATGTTGCAGGCAATGATTTTCATTTGTATGGGTGGCTCATACAGGGTCCATTTGGTCAGGTGGTAACTCTAGGCATAGTGGCTGTTCCATATTGTGTGCACCTTCTACATATGTACCTTCCTATACATATCTGTGTGTGTGTATGTGTAGTTACATATATATCTCTATATATGTAGTTATATAGGTATATCTATATCTGCAGATATGTGTCTGTGTATATGTATCCTAGGGATGTTGATTGCTTCCACATTGTACATTCCCTATGGGAGCCAGACTGTACTGCATGATATGTTACTGATACCAGCCTGACATCATACAGGTGGAATGGAGTACTATTAACATCTTGTGCCCATGTCGTGTCAGGTCCTGGTTATGGGATCTGCAACAGTTGGTAGTGTACTGCAGGGCAGATGTGTTTGGCTGTGGGGGGAATAGCTATTCGTACAAGACGTATGTTGTTTGGGTCCTCTCAACCCCATTAACAGTGCATGTTATGTTCTCATTTTTATCTACAGATGTATGTCTGTATATACCTATACACACACACACACACACACACACACACACACACATATATATATATATATATATATATATATATATATATATATACACACACACACATAGATGTAGACATATATATCTAGACGTATGTGTATGTATGTATGTATGTTTATATATATATATATATATATATATATATATATATATATATATATATATATATATGCATCTATATATATGTATATATCTAGATATTAATATATGTACACACACACATACATCTACATGTTTAAATACATTTCCTGTGCTGTTGAATGACTGCGCTGGATGATATGTTTGTAAAAACATCAGGGTTATATATTTCTGACATGGCTTAGTGGTAAATCACTTTGGCTGTGTGTGCAGGGTCCTGGGTTTGAGCCTTGCAGAGGCTGTTTATTTTGTTGTAACCAAAAATTAGGAGATGATAGGGTGAACTTCCTGAATTAATTAAACAAAAACACTCAACAGATCAGACTGAGAGGAGATACACAGAAGAAGGTCAGAAGAAATATTGCTGCTTGGTTGAGAAGGCTGAGATTTAACAAAAACCTGTTGGTGCTGGTCTGCTATTAAATTCATTCCTCCTTCTAAGCTCAGCAGTTTCTTTGGATTATTTCTGACATTGTGTATGCTACAGGGTCTCATACTCTGATTTGGTCCCCAGAGTGAACCTTGTTTGGTTCTGTTTATTTTGTTGCTGGGCAGAACAAGGGGCATTGGATACAGAGTGATTAAGGCACTTTTAACAGTTGTAAGCGGGTTTGTGCAGGTTTGCATGGAGGTAAGCAATACTAACTCCTGGTTACAGTTTTTTATACTCAGCTTCTAAATTGCTTAACCTGTATAGCTGTTGCTTACCCCCATGCAAACAGGCTTACACCTGCTTACTGCTGCTTAAAAGTGCTTGCTCCCACTTACCTCCATGCTAATTTCTTTAAAAGAAAAGAAAAAAAGGTTTGATAGGAAAGTGGTGAAAAAGGGGCACAAAGAGGGAAAGACAGTAGGGAAAATAGCTAGGAATGTGCAGGAGGGTGTAGGGAAGGTCTATAGATGCTCATTTCTTCTACAGCAACAGCTGTGCATATACACTGACTTTGAAGGTAGATTTGGACACTCAACCCCCTGAGAAAGGTGTGAGGACAACATTAATATGTTGTGATGCCAATTAGACCAGATTATATGTGTCCAGTGGACACATGTGCGAAATGGACAGCTATGTATGGGGCAATATATTTTTTTTTCAGGTGAGAGTGGTAGGTTGGGGAGGGATAGTAGGTATATTTGGGGAAGTAAGTTGGGTAGGTTAACTGACAAGACAGACAAGAGGCATACAGTGTTGGTATATGACACATGTGGGGGGTAAACACCTTGATGGGGAGGGTTGTTGGGAAATTGGAAGCCCATGAGCCCCCTAGTGGAAACAGTGGGACTGAGATCCCCACCCATGGGCAGTCACCACTGCACCTTCACAGCCCCGAAAGTGTCTGTGATGGGGGTTGAGTCGGAGAGCCAGGCCAACCCTCTAGTTGCGACATGCAGTCCTCGAGCTAGTGTAGAAGATCTCCAAACTGCTGATAGAGATCTCTATGCACCATGACCCATACCTGGGTGATGGGTGACAGATTCCTGTCCATGCGTGCTCCCGGGAGGGGGCAAGCCCCATCCCCTGAGGCGGTTCCACCCGAAGGTGGTGCAGGACCAGTAGATGAGGAGGTCCCAGGTTGGGCTCCAGACATGCTGGTGCCCGGTGCCACAGCCAGCTGAGGTGAGACAGGTGGGTCCGCTGGGACCTGCATACCCATACGTGCTATGGTGTTTATGGTGTATCAACATATGTGGGTTAGTAACAGACAACACATTCCAGGGTTAGTTATAACAGCATACATAGATATTCCCATTAACCCAGACACCAGATACAGAACAGTTGCATAGCAAATGGAACACATGCGTATATGGGACCACAGTGGTAATAACAACAGCATGCAGGTACATTGATGGCACCATGCCACCAGTGTTGGAGTATTTCAACATAGCACATGCATGGAAACAGATGTAAATAATTATCAACCAATAGGATATATGTCCCAACAGAACAGTGAAGTCATTGCATACCAGTTGAGGTGGTTATTTAGTTATTGTTGGAGATATGGTGGGTGGAGAGAAAGATGTCAGTTAACAACTAGTATATTCCTGTAGTTCACATTACTTTCCTAGTCAATGCTGTTATCTGTACCTTACAAGTATTACTACACTACTCTATAGCCTTAGTTTCGACAGTGATATGGCTGTCATCATCTTTATACATGAACTGGTTTTACCTGCAGTATACACCTCTTACCTGGTATACCTGTGGGGGAAATGCTTGTTAACACTAACTGTTTCTACACATACTCCCAGATTCCAGGTTGATGTTGTGCACATAGCTGTCCATCTCTTTCTGCACAGACTCTTGCCATGTCTTGACCACATGCAGGTGAACCGGGACATATCTAGACTATTGCCCTCTTCAACCTTTAGTGACCTACCACACTCTTATACAGGCTTTCTTACACAGTTATATTATGTAGCACAGTGTGGGTGACAGTGATCAGTGATACCTTATTATTCAGAGCAACTGCAACACTCACAATTCCATACAATACCAGAGTAAACAGTACCAGTACAGGGTATCATACTTTTTATTTCTCGGCACAGTGTTCGTATATGACGAACCTGTGGGAGCAATGTTTGTTAGCACTACCTGAATGTTGCCACACACAGTATCAGATTCTGCATTACTATTATGCACATAAATCTCACTCTATTACTGTACACACTCTGGCCACAGCTTGACAACATGGGCATGTAAATGGGACATACATGGCTTCTTACTCTCATAAGGTTTTGGGGAGTTGCTAGTGTGCCACCTTTGTTCTCATAGATGTGTGTCAATCAGTTGTATTTCCTGTTTGCTGCCTATACGTCTGGGATCATCCCACTGATTTCCTAGGGGAACAGGTTGACAGGCAAAATATATGGACCACTTTACTGGACATATCTGTACAGTTGTGGGGTATGATTCTGTATGCAGACTACCACTGCCAGGATTCGAACCATGGCTGCGTGTGCTAAAAATACAACAGTTCACATCTCAGTTGCATGTGCTATTTGGATTTTGTTGTCTGCCTTTTCACTGTTTTCTCTCTATGTGTCTCTCATTTGTACTAAATGACCTCTGGGTATTATACCAGTCATATACAGGCATTCCTACACATTCTATTTATGATGCACAGTGTGGGTAATAGTGCTTAATACAACAGTACTATTACGTGATTGCAAATCTACATTACGATATGATACCAGAGTATACACATGCAGTCCAGCAGTTAGACCTTTATTGTCAGGCTATTATGCTTTCATTTACAGACTCTTCTTGTCATATTCTCCAGTGTATGCAGTATTGCCTTAAACAATACATGTTTTATACTGGCAATTAATTTACTAATACTTTTAGATTGATTTCCTATGACAGTACATGCAAGAGTATTACTAACCTGCCTCATGTCACAACCTCTCCAGGCGACATCCATAGGATTCCTGGTTTGTAGCCTGCTCAGTTGCAGCTGTCAAGAACATAAGAGGAATATTTAGCCATACCTATCCATGATATACATGACTTGGCAATTATTACACACATAGTGGAGTGATACTTACACACAGCTGGGACAGCCCCTGCTGTTCTAGCCTCTTGGATCCACTGCTCCAAGAGGTCACCCTTACGCTTCAGGTCAGCATAGTGATGCCTGACCTGCTCATCGGTTCGGGATATGTCAGTGACACTGGTGAGGTCATGGGCGAGATGGTCCCAGGTTTCTGCCTTATACTGGGAACCCTGGTACTGGCCCTGCAGCAGTCTCTGCTCATGGTCTTTGACAAGATGTTCTGCCATGACTCTGGACTCCTGGATGCCCCAGGGCCGTGCCCAGAAGTGGACATCCTCTCTCCTTCCTGCCATGGTGTCTGCAAGGGGATGCTACAACCAATTATGAGATGCATTCCTGCCTGTTGGGTTTAAGTAGGGCTTATTTCCTGCACTTTGCCATGATTGGACAGTTTTGAAAAGGCTAAGCTATGGGCAAACCTGTTAACCTAAGGTTGGCAGTGTTTAAAGGCGTATACCACTGGGCAAATTGAGTTAGCTGGCCTACACATTGCTTACACCTACTAAGCTGGCCTGTGCAATGCTTATCGTTGCTTACAATAGACGTTGCATTATATTTTCTTTTTGGCATTGATTTATTTTTCATTACATCTTATATATATCTTATATATATGTCTGGTATCCATGATTCATGTGTACGTACATTGTATGGAGTCCTTGTGTTTTATTGGGGACTTCAACACTCTATTACAATTACACTTCACATCTGGGCTTACTGCTGTACTCCAGTTCACATATTTATATTATGTGGTGGGTTGTAGAATATATATATACTGATTCTTTTCACAGGTTCAGTTTGATTTTACTATAATGAGGATTTGTTTGGTGATATCTCTTTCTTTTGTATTGCTGTGATGGTTTGGTGGTTAACTACTGTGACTATAGTGTATAGGGTCCTGGGTTCAAGACCTGCAAGGCTGTTTATTTTGTTGCTGGGGCTGAACAAGGCCCGTTGGATACAGTGTGATTAAGGCACTTTTGAGCAGTTGTAAGCAGGTTTGCATGGGCTTGCACGAGGGTAAGCACTGCTAATCTCCTGTTAAATATGATTACAGCGAATTAGCTTCAGTATTGCTTAACCTGTGTACGCATTGCTTACCCCTGTGCAAACGGGTTTAAACTCACTTACTTGTGCTTCAATATGCTTACTACTGCTTATTGGTGCTTACACTTGCTTACTAGTGTTTACTCCCACTTACAACTACACTGATTTAGACAGTCATATATAATGTGTTTTGGGAAGGAGGGGGATTTGGAAGCTGTATGGGGTTATCATTCATTACACATTTTACCTTCCATTTGTATCCATGATTCCTGTGTACATATACTGTATGGGGCACATGTGATTATCTGTGGACTTTGCAACATTATGACACTGACACCTCACATCTGCATTTAATGTAGTATTCCCGTTCACCAATATATGTTATTTAGTAGGTTATGCAACTAAAATATTGGTCATAATGTGATTTGCCATTGAAAATGGAATGTGCTGCAGTGGGACTTGAACTGGGAATGCCTGCTCGTAAGGCAAATGCTCTGCCCACTACACTATTGCTATACTGCTTCATTTGCATATATCTTCCTTGTTATCCTTTCAGCCATTTAAGCTGCATTAACTGTAGCTAAGCGATGGGCAAACCCATGCACCTACGGTTAGCTTTAATCAGATTCATAATAAAAAAAGGTTTGTTTATTTGGTTTGTATTTACTATTGCTGTTGTACATGTCGGGGGATGTTGCTGGGGGTATGTGGACACCTATGAGCGGTCTCGTTCATTCCTTTGGCCTTTCTGCTGTTTTTCATTGCGGGAGCATGTATATTCTGAAAGCTCTGCTCTCAGACATGCCCCCTGCACTCTTATACGTTCTGTGTAAGATTAGGAGCTCAGGCAGCATGCCTTCATTAATATGCATGGCACGCTGCTGTACTGCTCCTAAACTGCCGCTTCCATGCAGGACTAAGATAGTTCTGCACGGAAGATTAGTAAATCCGGGGGAATGTCTGGAGCTAAAAGTTTTTTCATTGTCTTTAAAGAGAAGTAATTACTAGATTTAAAATATAAAGGTGTTTTGTTGTTTTGCGACTTCTGGGATCTGCAGTCGTCTGAGAGATATGTGTTTTTTACATGGAGATGTCAAATGCTACAGTGGGGGGTTTGGCCTGGGAGCTGAAGTTGGATGGCAAAGAGTGGTGTCATCCAAGCTGACCCAGAGGTGGTGTTTGATATTGGTTTGGGAGCTGTCTGGGAGAGAGAGACTGTGCATTTTATATTTTGTCTTTGACCTAGTAAGAACATCCACTCATCACCACCTGCACTTGCCTTGCTGTAAGTATTTAGGGCATTGTAACTCTTTTAGATTCAGATAGGAATATAGTAAAGTATATCTTAGATGTTTTCTTTATTTATTTGAGTCTGTCATGCAATGTTTTAAATATTTCCTGTGATTTTGTACTCTGATATAACTGATTACTTACTGAGTATTGTCATGTTATTTTACTATTTATTTATTATTACATATATTTAAACTTATTTTTGTGTCTGATATCTCTGAGACATATTTGTGGTCTTAGAGTACTTGCATGTCTATTTGGTGACACTGTCCAGGCTACTCCTAAATAGCCTTGTTCTTGGTCAGACTACCATTTGGATTATTAGTAACATTACACAGTAGGATTGGACACCCTTTGTTAAAGGCCTTAGAGTAGCTTATAAAGAGGTGGCTGGAGGCAGCTGGAACCACCTTATAGTCTGGGCAGAAGGGGGCATAGCTAGTAAACCTGAGCCAGCCTTTCCCAGGGGTGTGTGTGTATGTGTGTGTGTGTGTGTGTGTGTGTGTGTGTGTGTGTGTGTGTGTGTGTGTGTGTGTGTGTGTGTTTGTGTGTGGGTGTGTGTCATCTACTCGGGCAGGGACACAAAGCACTGGTTGGACAGAGAGGGTGCTGGAGGTTTTGTCTTGCTCACTCAGCTGAGATCTCAACCCTATAGCTGTGCCAGCGGGGAGTCATACTGGTGGTCTGGAGAAAGTGGGAGAAACCATCCCCAGACTGACTGTGATCTCTGTATGCTCTTAAGGGAAATTGCACTTTACTGTGTGTGTACTTGTCATCTTCCCAGTGTGTATGTTCCCCACTGCTGCCAGTGGTGAGGATTGAGGCTCCTTGATTACTAGGCCAGTGCAGGGGTGTCACATATTAATTGGTTGGCAGTGGCGGGATAGCCACATCACATATTAACTGGCTTGTAGTGGTGTGGATGTTGAATTCCTGCAGCCTGTAAACAATGGTCACTAAGGAAGGTGTTTGTACTCTCAGTCAGCCACACAGTGAATATTCAGAGTTTTGTATCACAATTGTTTTATTTTTTTTTTAGCTTAGTTAGTCAGGAAGAGCAGGCAAGCATGTCAGTAGAGGAGTATCACAAGCTGACAAGGAGCCAGCTGGCTGAGATATGCCAGGCTAAAGGACCGGTGCATGTCAGCCTGTCTAAAGCAGAAAAGATTGATGCTTTAGTCACTGTTGCATCACAGAATAGCAATCAGGGGGACAACCAGGCTGGTCTTGGAGATGTACAACACTCAAAAAATGGACAGTTTAACCTTTCCACAGAGGACTTAAAAATCCATCTGGAGGTAAAGAGACTTAAGCTGGAGGCCAAATGTTTGAAAATAGAAGCAGCAGAGAGACTGAGATGTCTGGAGGCCGAGGAAAACGAGAAACTGTGATGTCTAGAAGCTGAGGAGAATGAGAGGCAGAGGCAACATGAGAAGGAGATGCTGACTCTTTGCCAGGGTCATGGAGGTAATGGGGAAGGGAGTAACTGAACTCCAGAAGCAACACTGTCAGTAAATTTCTTCCACAATTTACTGAAGGGGACAATTTAGATAGTTTCATTCATATGTTTGAAAAGTTATGTAAACAGTATAATGTTGACCAAGAGCTCTGGGTATGGTTCCTGACTCCATGGTAACGCTGTAACTGCTATTTCTAAATTGTCTGATACTGATTGCTTAAATTATAATTCAGTCAAAAATTATTTTTTAGAATGTTTTAAGTTAACACCTGAAGCTTATACAAAAAAAGTTTTGTGAGCATAGACGCAAGGCAGATGGAAGTGTATGTGAATATATTGCTGAACTTATTTTCATTGGTGGGTGACTGGATGTCAGGTCACCACATTAGAAGGGCTGGCAGACCTTTTTGTGAGGAAACAAGCCCTTAGCACTTTGTCTGAGGACATGACAATCTGGTTAACTGATAGACAATGCAGTACTGCAGGTGAGTTGCTGATGAAAGGAGACCTATACCTAGCAAGCAAGGCATCACTGCACAGGAAAGGGATGCCCAGTGCTGCTCATGGGTCTAAGGAAACCCATGGTAAGCATCTCAGACCACCCTAACAAAGTCTGGTAGTAGCAGGAGAAGCCACTAGTCCAGGTACATGTCCAGGACCAAGGATTAAATGTTTTAAATGCAACCAGTAGGGCCATGTAGCATATAGATGTCCATGGAAGCAAGCTGGAGAACAAAAGGTGGGAGAGCCAGTAAGTGGGAATGACAAAATGCCAGCAGTGAGTTGTTCAAGACAACAAGGGTACTTAAACTACCACAAGACATTATATCCTATCTTAGTAAATGGGAAAGAGGCCATTGCTAAGAGAGACACAACCTCTGACCTAACCATTGTGTAGCTTGCAATGGTTAAAGAGGAGCAAAACTTGCTTGGGCAGTCTACCCCAGTCAGAGCTTTAGGACGGACCCCATTCCAAATAACTTTGGATAGGGTTCACCTTGACTTGGAGGGTGGAAAAGGAAGCAAGCAAGTAGGTGTGTTTGAGGATATCCCTGCAGATGTCCTGATAGGGAATGATTCTGATAATGCAGTATCATGTGTTTGTGCATGCAGTTACATGCAGTCAGGCTTGAAGACACGCATGTGGGTCTGGTAGCCTGGGGTAGGCCCAGAGAGACTGCACATTTGCAGCCAGGACTGGTGAGGTGGTTACTTCAAGGAAGGAGCTACCCTATAGCAGTGTGACTGAAGGTGAGCCACACCTGCTTGTGGGTACTGATGTTCCCTTGGAGACTGATTGCAAGGGCAGATGTGAGTAGTAGTACCCAGGCTGACAGTGAAGCACTGGTGTCAGAAAATGTCAGACTTCCTGTGAAAGGAGAGCTGGGAAGGGTTACTAAGAGAGAGTTGAGAAAGGCTCAGCTCTCAGATCCTACATTGCAAGGCATGAGGGAGGTAGCTAGTGAGGTACTTGATTCTCAGGAAAAAGGGGAATCTGTATACTGGGACAAAGGGTTACTGTATAGAGAGTGGACCCCTGTGGGAGGGCTAGAGGGTGAGAGAATACAGCAGTTGGTAGTGCCCACAGCCTACCATCTGACACTTCTAGCCATAGCCCATGATATTCCCTTTGTGGATCATATGGGCATAAAATATACAAAGAGATGTATTATGCAGAATTTTTATTGGCCTGGGATTTCCAGAGATGTAACAGGATACTGCAAGACCTGTGAGCAGTGTCAAAAAGGAGGCAAGGCAGGAAACAAGGTGAAAGCTCCTTTGATACCTTTGCCTGTGATTGAGGAGACATTTCAGAGGGCAGCTATGGATATTGTGGGTCTTCTGAGTACCCCAAGTTCCACAGGGCAGAAGTATATCCTAGTGGTAGTAGATTATGCTACCAGATACCCTGAGGCAGTGCCTCTGTCCTCCACTGAGGCAGAAAAGGTGGCAAATGTTAGAGATTTTCAGCAGGTTAGGTTTTCCAAAAGAAATACTGACTGACAGAGGTCCCAATTTCATGTTAGACCTGCTGGCTTGTCTATGGAAGTACTGTGGGGTGAAGCACCTAAAGGCCACCCCTACCATTCCCAGATTAATGTTCTTGTTGAGAGGTTAAATTCTACACTCAAGACGATGCTAGAGGCATTTGCAGACCACTTTTAAGAGTGAGTGGGACAAATATATGCCCCCGTCTGTTAGCTTATAGAGAGGTTTCACAGGAATCCACAGGTTTTTCACTCTTTGAGTTTCTGTATGGCCATAGGGTGAGGGGACCTCTAGATTTGTTTCGAGATGAGTGGTAGGCTGACTGTGAGTTCCACAAGTAGTCTGTTGTGGCATATGTCCTAAACCTCAGGACAAGGCTCAGGGAACTCGTGGGGTTGGCCCTGGAGAACCTGTCAGAAGCCCAACAGCAGAAAAAGTCTGGTATGACAGGAATGCTCAAGCCAGAGAGTATGCTGTAGGGCAGCAGGTAATGGTTCTCATTCCTGTCATTCACAACAACCTGCAGGTAGCTTGGGAGGGACCCTACAAAGTGGCAAGAAAGGTCAGTGATGTTAACTACATGGTAGAACTGCTAGGCAGGAGGCAGGGTTAAAAACTGTACCATATTAACATGATGAAGCCTTACCATGATAGGAAGGCCCTTGTGCTAAGTATTTGCAGTGCAAGGCAGGAGGGGTCTGAGGGGGAATCTATGGCTACAGGCAGCTAGCCAGCCAGATCCCAAATTACTACGGTGGAGCCTAGGGATACAGGCATATGATGGGACAGTGCAGCACTGTACTGGGATCAGCAATGCCAAGGCAGCTGGAATCTCAAGACAGGGAATGGGGTATGGTATTCCCAGATAGGCACAACCCTCTCAAGCAATGTTTCTCAAAGGTTACTTCAAAAACTAGCTTGAGTTTTCTGGGAGGAGGGTGTAACATGGGGAAATGGTGCCAGCCCAGCTATTTGGAATTTTATGGGTAGTGGTATGTCATTTGTCAATACTGATCTGATTTTTATAGGAGTGTGACAGAAGGAGATGCTGCCAGCACAGCTATCTGGAATTTTGTAAGTAATTCTATGTATTGGAACTGTATGTTATATGCATATTAAGCTGCTGATACAAAAATATATGTTGAACAGAGTTTGTACAGTACAGAGCTTCAAAGATATATCCACAGTGTACCTTATTGGAACATAGAGGATTGGCTTGCAGAATGTAGGAGTAGTTGAGGTTGGGTTAATTTGCAGCTCTCAGTTTCAATTCAGAGACAGACACAATGTTGGGAGCTAAAGTTTTTCTGTATTGTCTTGAAAGAGAAGTAATTACTAGGTTTAAAATGTAAAAGTCTTTTGTTGTTTTGCGACTTCCAGGATTTGCAGACATCTGGAAGATATGCGTTTTTCATGGGGAGATGTTGAATGCTACAGTGGGGGTTTGGTCTGGGAGCTAAAGTCAGGTGGCAAAGAGTGGTGTCATCCAAGCAGGCCCAGTGGTGGTGTTTCATACTTGTTTGGGAGATCTCTAGGAGAGAGAGACTGTGCATTTTGTATTTTGTCTTTGACCTTGCAAGAACATCCACTCATCACCACCTACACTTGCCTTGCTGTAAGTAAGTTTTTATGGCATAGTACCTCTTTTATATTCAGATAGGAATATAGTAAAGTATGACTTAGATGTTTTGTTTATTTATTTGAGACTGTCCTGCAATGTTGTTTTAAATATTTCTTGTGATTTTGACCTCTGATGTAACTGATTACTTACTGAATATTGTCCTGTTCTTTTATTGTTTATTATTAAATATATTTATCTTTGTGGCTGATATCTCTGAGACATATTTAAGCTCTTAAAGTACTACATGTCTATTTGGTGACATTTTACAGGCTACTCATAAATAGCTTTGCTCTTGGTCAGACTACAGTTTAGATTATTAGTAACTTTACACAGTAGGATCGGACACCCTTTGTTAAGGGCCTTAGAGCAGCTGATAAAGAGTTGGCTGGTGGCAGTTGGAGCTACCTTATAGTCTGAGCAGAAGGAGGCATAGCTAGTAAACCTGTGCCAGCCTTTCCCAGGTGTGTTTGTGTTTGTATATAAATCAAACCTTAAAGTGTGTGTGTCAGCTACTTGAGCAGGGACACGAAGCACTGCTTGGACAGAGAGGGTACTGGAGGTTTTGGCTTGACCACTCAGCTGAGATCTCAACCCTATATCTGTGCCAGTGGGGAGACTCACTTGTGGTCTGGAGAAAGAGGGAGAAACCAGCCCCAGACTGACTGTTATCTCTGTGTACTCATCAGGGAAATTGCACTTTACTGTGTGTGTACTTGTCATCCTCCCAGTTTGTACATTCCCCACTGTTGCCAGTGGTGAGGATTGAGGCCCTTAGATTACTAGGCCAGTCAGTGGTGGCTGGTGACTTCAAATAAAAGGGGGACTGCAGGAGGAAGTTTAATGGGTGGGGCCAATGGGAAGAGGTGTGACCAACTAGAAAGGGGCAGAGCTATGCTCAAAACAACAACAACTGGGACTTTAATTAAATACTCTGCCCTGGGTGCCAAACTGTCATTATGAGAGTCCAATCAAGAAAAAAACGAAGTGTAGAAGAAAAAAATATTTCAGTGCATTGGCTACATGACAGCTTACTTAATATCTAGATGGAAACAAAAAGGTTGTGAAGCATGAAAAAAATAAATTACTTTTTAAATACATTACTGGAATGCCAGTCAAAATCAAGTATAAAAAAACAAGCAGCACTCAACTCAAACCACTTCTCCTTGCACTGCAGTTCTAATTATGATTTATATTCAGCTTTATAAAAGTACCAAGTAACATGCTGAAAGTACACAAACAGTTCAACTGGTAAAATCCACAAAACCTTTTATATATTTTCAAGCTGTCTCCATTTGTGTTCCTACTCGCTTTTTGTGGTTTTTTGAACATGCTGAAAGTAGCAATCTCTGCGATACTCCCACTTATAAAAATGTTTCTTATCCAAAAAAGACCTGCTGCCTGACAACAATTATCTACTTGTTTCATGGGGAAGACATGATCAAAGTAAAAAATGAACATCAAACAAGAAACAAGCTCAAGATAAATTGTTTAAAGGATTAATGCACAGGTTATGGACTACACACGATAGATTGGCATTCTGTTTAGTTTACGGGTAAAGCCTGTAAAGATGACTGCAAGTCTCCAACAAAGGTAATGAGCTTGTGAAAATACCTTAATCCTGTCCTTTATTACAAATACTGTCATATGCATTTCAATACCTAAGGCTTATACGTTATCGAGTTATGTAAATATTCTCTGCATGGCAACAACAAAAAGGCTTTCAATATTGGTAATTCTTTAACAGTATGCTTATTAAAGCTTACTTGCATCTTACAATCTCAGACAAGCTTATCTAATGGTCATTAAAGCATTACTACTTAAACACAGAGCAGCAGGCACTGCAACAACATGTATTTTCTGAATAATAAGAAGCATAAATCAACAGTATAAAAATATGACAGAAAACCAGAACATTCTGCAAAATCAAGGACAGATGAAAAGCCACTGTAGTACTTGTGTCTACCTTGGATGAAGGGATACTCTGCACACTTACACTGCATAACTGATCCTTGGCTTGTTTGGACACATCCAGAGTCACTACACAGGGGAGAGGGGTGCAACAAGTATGTCACAATTTGAAATGTCTCTGGCAGACAGTGATGACCCTTACACATTTATCATACCTCTCAACCTCAGAGCAAGAAATCTGGACAAAACCATAAATAGAAGTGGGACAAAGGCCCCAAAATAAGGACAATGTTTAAATATTTCTTTTATAAACTTAGAAAGATAATAAGTAAGTCTTGCAATAGTATGAATT
The DNA here is from genome assembly GCF_019279795.1 of Protopterus annectens. Lineage (NCBI taxonomy): Eukaryota > Metazoa > Chordata > Ceratodontiformes > Protopteridae > Protopterus > Protopterus annectens. The sequence continues at coordinate 1,535,116,804 of NC_056744.1, forward strand.
TTCTGAAGGGTATGAAATCTGAAGCTCAAATGTCTGTCATTGTTTTCTAACTTCAATCTTTAATGATTTGCCACTAATTTGCTAGAAAACCACAATTGTATGAAAAATGGACCAAAAATGAGATGCAAAAATATAAAGTAGCCACACAATACAGCTGGGAAACTGTCAAAGAATGAACACATTTTAATATTAGTACAGTTAAGTTGAGCAGCTGACAAAATAAGAGATTCTACATGCATTTCTGAAATAAAAGTAATCTATAACTCTGATCATTACAATTATTTATTAATTGTAAACCCTCCACATTTTCTTCCAAAATTGCCATTTTGCGGAGGGATTATTAGGGGGAGATCAACATTTTGAGCCAAAGTCGGAAACAGTTGAGAGGTTTAGATATACCTAATTCTATAAAGTGGTTTATTTGTGCATACCTCTCAACCTCTTAACAAAGGAAATTTGGGCAAGGACAAATATATTGGGGGAACATACAGACAGTACTAAAAATTGCTCTTGTATAAATTTAGACAGTTGATAGAATAACAAGTCTTGCTTTGGTATGCATTTTTCTGAAGGGTATGAAGTCTGAAACTCAATGTCTGTCATTATTTAGTGACTTTATTCCTAAATGATTTGCCAGAAAACCACATTTTATGAGGAACACACCAAATATAAGAAGCAAAAATCTATTCATTCTGCGAAAATCTGGACAGTTGAGAGGTATAGTTCAGATGGGGCTGTCTTTGAGTTTGCCACACTTCCCCTTCACTAAATCATAGTTGAATGGAGCCTCCCCCTGCAGCCATTCCAGTGTCCCATTACTTGGCTTAATTACCCCATTCACCATAAACACTGTAATGTGCATACTGCTTTACTTCTACAATGACTTGGATTTCATTTAAAAGTTTTATTTTTCATTTTACAGCACAAACACTAATAGACATCTGATAAGCAAAACAATGCAATCTCACAGTGAAAATAGACTTAGCATTAAAACCTCTCTGCTGTAACTGCATAGACTTCTGGGGTATCTGTAAACTGATGCCTTATATCCGGACTGGTTAAACAGCAGTCCAGATATGAGTTCCCAGCACGCATGTGTTGAGTTCGGGGACTAGTTCCGAGCACGCAGGGGCAGAGTGCTGGGACTCGCTTGCTAATTTTCATTTTGTTTATTTCTGTTTTTGTACAGCTGGGGGGGCTTGTTTATTTCTCTTTTTGTACAGCTGGGGGGCTGCAGTCCTGCAGTCCAATAGTATGAGCCAATACTGAGGCCAGTGAAGGGGCGTCACATGGTACAACATCAAATGCTTTTGCCAGGTCAAGGCAAATGAGCTCAGATGGTATTCTATTGTCAAGTGTTTTAAAAACATGTTTATAAGTTGTTATAAGATTGGTACTACAGGAATTACTATAGTTAAATCCATGTTAGTAAATATTATACTTTGCAAATTTAACTGTGCTTTTGCTTTCCTGTCCTTTCTATTTTATTTCCTACTGAGGAATTATAATTCAGAAAGCTCAAAAAATGCTCTTCCTTTTGCCCACTACCCTTCATTTCTTTTCTGCAAACAGTCATTTAAAATGAAAGGTTAATTCCAATTACAGAATCACGTTTCAGTAGATATGTTTACATCCACATTGTGCTCACACATTCTTAGGAGAAACTTTATTCTAATCTCTTACAAAGCATCCAACTTTGTCAGTCAATGTCTTTTCACCAGTGATGTGTTTTAACTGTATTTCTAATCCTTCCACATGATTCTCTTCCAGAAGTAGACACATACCAGTGTCTAATTCTATCACGTTGTTATTCAAACTTCTTGCCTTTCTTAACAATTAGTCTGTTGGGCCATTCCACAGTATTTGTTTCACAGTCTTATCAGAGCAATTCTAAAAATGTTACAATTTTTGTTACTTTTGACCCCAGAATTCTACTTCCTGTGTGGTTTAAATGTCCTGTACATTTCCCATAAGTCTAGATATGAGCTCCCATATTTAACTGCATATCTTCTCATTTCACTATTAAACGAGATTGTCTTTTGAGTATATTCTTCATTAAATTTAGGTGACAGAACTTCTAAAAGTGTAATCTTTGCTTCTATTTGCAAATTGCATTTATCTCAGTTATTTATTTGTGTGTGTGTGTGTGTGTGTGTGTGTGTGTGTGTGTGTGTGTGTGTGTGTGTGTGTGTGTGTGTGTGTGTGTGTGAGTGTGTACCTCCTGAGACTGGCTGGCATCCTATTCAGAGCCACCTGCTATGCATTGTATTTGCTGAGTATCAGGAAAAAGTATGGCTCCTTTATGAAAGAATGAATGAATGAAGAAAGGTGAGCTGTCAATAATGAAAATGTAGCCACACACAGTGATTTAAACAGTAGTAACTTGCTTTAATGGTTGTCAGTGCTGCTTGCTGCCTTGCACGTAGTGATCAGCACTTCACATCATAGACATGAAGAGATGAATCAGAACCTCTTCTGAAGTGCTGATCATGCCCCCTATCAACATTTGCCTAAAGCAGCCACCAACTGCACTCCGACCTAGTTGCAGCTTTATAAATGGAGCTTAATTCAGAGGTATTACTGTAATAAGTGTTATAATAATATTTATTATGAAACTACATGTCATTTGAATGTACTTATATGAATCTAGTTATGTGCAAACCTGTCTAAATGACTTGGACATTGTTTTTCTCCTGTGTTGTATGATTTACTCCTCTGTTCCTCTTTGTTTCTGTTTATTGTGCTTCAAAATGCATTGAAATGTTCTTAAGTGAGTAACAAGCCTCTCCAGGTGGATGTAAAGGCTCCTTACCACATATAATACCAAACTATATAGTTTTTGGTGTAAAAAGGGAGGTTTTAATTTTATTGTGTCATTAAAGTAGGTTCCTTGATATTTTTCGTGGAGCTGAGAACTGCCATGACCTCATAAAAGACTGAACCTCCAAATGCTTCACTAGATAAATTCATGTATAGGGTGATGTATTTTCATGCTAAATGAATTAACAGGAATTTCTTATTTCCTAGAAAGATAGGTTGTAACTAGGTTTTGCAGGTGGAACATCTTACATAAGGAATTTAAACACATGATGTAGATTTAAAACCACAGTTTAATTGAGAAGTTGCCCTTCTAAAGGCAAGTGTTGTTTTGCTTACCCAGAATGCTTTGCAGTTGTATGTGAATCAGTGCACATACCCTGGCATCATTTTATGGGTGTTGTTATAGGGAAAAATGAGAAATGAGAAAATAGTAAAACTAAAAAAAAAATGCAAGCAATGCTCTATAATCATAGCCGTAGCCTGCTTATCTTTCTTTTCTTTCCAATACTGTACCCCAATTTGGCAATCCTCAACTATAGTTGAGAAGCAAAATAAAAAAGGTTGTTCCAATCTGCTTGGTGCTCCTAACCACAAGAGCAAGCCAGTTCCCATTTCTGCACCCCCTCATCTTGAAACAGAGGAGCACAGAAAAGAAAAAAAGTTCAGCTTCTCTTTTTAAAAATGTAGCTTGCAATAATTCATACCACACATATGAAGTGCTAAAGCACTTCACCCCTGCACTCCTGACCACAAAAGAAGTATCTCATTTAATTTGTTTACCAGCATTCTGAAATGCTGGTACATAAATGATTATTAGTACTAGATTACCAATTGATTGGCATCTCCCAGTTGTGCTCCCTACCATCTTGCATCTTTGTGTCAGGGGTGGCTGCCCCATTCTTCCCACTGTAGCTACACCTTTGACTATAATTTTCCTTTTTTTTTCTTTTGTTTGCAAAAAAAGTTGTTTACAACTTTAACATTAGATGTATAACTGATAATGAATTAACTGTGATATAAAGATGATTCATACTGAGAGAAATACATTTTAATAAAGCATTTTGACAAATGCTAACAAACAAATTAAAAAATTGCATAGTGACTTTTTTATGATTGCCCAACACTTTTAACAGCTATGCTTTGTAACTAGGTCTTATAAGCAATAAGGGGGACATTATTTGGTCCATTTACCACAAAACAGTAAAACAGATGTTGACTTTTCCTAACAGGTGTTTCAGAAGAGGAAGGATGGAACTGTAGACTTCTACAGAAACTGGAATGCTTACAAGTCCGGATTTGGTGTGGCCAATGGAGAATACTGGCTAGGTATGTTTAGTAAAAACAGTTTATATTACATTAATATGTAATTACTTCAATATGTCTTACTGTGAGCTGTGAGTAAATTAAGTGTTAGGGTTTTAACATTAAAAAAGTATCTAAGTATCTGTGGAACTGTGTATCTAAATGCTGCACTACTTAATGTTATGTTTAGCTTGAATATGGTTATTCTCTGCAGTGCACTGAACAGAAAAGTGAAGTGATCTCATGTTTTCCAAAGAATGCATGCAGGGTGTGTACGTTTTAAAACTGGATTGCATTCGCATTTTCTACTATCAAATAGCTTTGTTTCTTTAGCAGACTTTTAATGTATGTCAACAATCATTTAGGTTCATAGGCTCATAGGTAAGTACTAGGCTATCTGCCTGAGGGCATCTATAAGCCTAGCCAGAATGTGTTGGCTTTTGCTGCCCCCTTAGATTAGTTCCCTGTGCCTTGGTCCAGCAGAGCCATTAGTTCTCTGTGCCTCTGTCCAGCAGAGCCACTGCAGTGATCCCTGGGGTAAATTTTCTGTTTCCCATCCACTCGTCAAGGTTTCTCTTGAAGAGTGTAAGTAAGGGGCTCTACCTAATGTAGATTGGAATCCTGTTCCAAAGCATGGGGAGTCTCTGGGATAGGAATCTATCCCTCCAGCATGCCCTATTTATCATTGTGGTGAGGTTTAGATCCCTAGAGCATCTGGCTCTTGGGGATTTGCTTTTTTTTAGGTGGAGCATGTCCATCAATTCTGGTTTGGACATGACCTTGTATGTCAGGCAGAGATCACCTCTGAGTAAGTGGTATGCAACCAAGTACAGCTGGAGTTTCTTCAGTCGGGCTGCATAAGGCATATGTTTGAGGCCAGTAATCCTCTTGATGAGGTACTTCTGTGGTCTTTCCAGCTGTTGCAGGTGTCTTGAAAGGTACATCCCAAATGGGGCATTGTACTCTATGATGGGTCTGATGAGAGATGAGTAGAGGGGCACAATAACCTCTTTTGTTCTAGATGTGAACCCTTTTGTGATTAGGTGGGCCACATAAAAGGATTTTCTAACAACCTTGGGAATATAATTATCAAAGGAGAGATTACTATCTACTTGGGTCCCCAGATCCCTTATTACATTTTCTGTATTTAGGGGACTACTACATATGTGGTAGTTCGCAGGTACTTTGTTTTTTCCAAAGGAGATGACTATGCACTTTTTAGCATTTAGCTTGAGGCCATGATTTTGACACCAGGTATCTGTCTCAGTGAGACCCTTCTGGAGGATGTCTGTGTCAGCTGGAGAGTCAATTATTGCCCCTAGTTTGCAGTTGTCTGTGAACTTGGTCAGCCATAGTCTTCCTGTGCTTCTCTGTACCTCTGAGAAGTATATGCCGAACAGGAGGGGTCCCAGGACTGAGCCCTGGGGGACGCCACTTGTAACTTGTTTAGAGTCGGACCTAGAGCCTGCAACTCTCACCATGTGGGTTCTATCCATGAGCCAATTGGCAACCCGTCTCGTGACTTAGGGGGTTTTGTTCAGGGATTTATGATTTAGGGATTTAGGGTAGGGATTTATGCATTAATGAATTACATTTACCGCTGTGGCAGTTGTATTAATTTATGAGAGATGATGATGAATTTGCAATATGTTAGACTGGATTTCTTTGAGCTAAATGTTTTACTTTCTTTCAGTTTCAACTGCAGAACATGCATGAGTTCTTTTTACTGCACTTACTTAACACACATAAAACACAATAAAAATGAACCTACACTTAAGAGAGAGAACTGATACTTTCACAGCCAGATCCAAGAACACAAACCTAACAGTCTGAAAACCCAGACAGCATGAATCACTTTTAACTTAATATATGCCAAAAGATCACAAGGTCTAATATGAAGTTCATGAAATGGTTAAGAATGAGTATTCAATGCAGTAGCATGCACCCAACCAGGTACTTGCAGCAGTTGAAACAACCTCAAAAGTTCCTCGGCAAGAAAATCCAGGGTATGAATACCCTGTCCTGCACAGATCACCTTAAGGCCTTATCTCTGCATTCAGTCTCCTACAGGTTGTTGAGAGGTGATCTATGCCTAGCATATAAGGCATTCTCATATCCATCTCTAATGGATTTCATGCACATCTACAAAATAAACTGCACAAGAAACACTGGATCCAAAGATCTGAACTTTACCTGCAACATAAATAAAACATGCTGGAGAGACCGATACATATCTCAAAGTATCCCCAAGCCATGGAATAAGCTCCCCATCTACATGAAGCAGAGCTCATCCATAAACCTATTCAAAAGAAACTTGATCATTAGATGGGAAATCACAAATTCGCCCCTGGTCTGACCAGCATGTTTCTAATGGACAGGAGGTGACAGTAAGTACATTAATCCCCAACTCACGTACCCACCTCACATAACCCTCAGCTACCTCTTTATCAACATATCTCACCATTTAGGCATCGAAGGAACTTGGAGAAAAAACTGGGTGGGGTTGCATGGCTAGACCTGGAAAAAACCTAGGGGTCAATAGCATAACATAAACTATGATCCTATGAATAGGGAATGAATCCTGCAAAAAGTCAACTAGGGGAATCTCTTCTATCTGGAGGATTACAGGGTATGCCTGTGTCAGGATAATGCCCCAGCCAAACTGTGTGAAAGGAAAGGCTTTTTCATCCATCAGGGTACTTTGCTATAGAAACAATTTACAAATGAATTTTAAATATTCAGCAGATCTTGCTATTAAAATCAAATGGCAATATCGTTCCTTCATTTCTTCACTTCTTCTGATAAAGTGTGGCAGTTCCTGAAAGACAACCTGATCAAGGTAAACCTCTAAATTGAAGCTCCTACAGAGAGCAGTGGTTTGCCTAGGCAGCAGCAGCTGCAAATGGTGTGAGACAAGCTGATATCATGTCAGAGCAACTTTGCAACAATGACTTCTTCTTCAGTGTCCTGCCACATTAGGAGTCAGACAGTGGTGGATAATCTCAAGTATCGTCAACTGTTGAAGATTCATAGACCATGTAAATCTCTAGTAAAGCATGTCTTCAGTCAGGATATCCAATTAGCAAACAGCAGCAAAGCATGTCTTCAGTCAGGATATCCAATTAGCAAACAGCAGCAAAGCATGTCTTCAGTCAGGATATTCATTTTTCCTTTATTGGAAAATACAGGGGACATGAGTGTGGATAATGATTCATGTACCAAACCAGGGAGCCTAAGAAGTTATTGAGAAGCAGTGGAGAGAAGACTGTGAAAGCTAATGAGAGCATCATACAAGGAGAAAGCACACTTAACAAGGGTTCCTATCAGTTTGTCGAAACTTCAGCAGTTCGAACACCATATGTTCGAACTGTAAAGTTTGAAAACTGATTATTGCGAAGCTGCGGAACACCAAATTCTTTCCCAGGGAAAGAATTTAGTGGGCCATTTCTGTGGCTTTGCTATTTTCAGCACTGTGGTGGAAAGTTATGGGTCGGGTTCAGGTAAGTGTGCGATTGTGTGGACGTTAGGGTTAGGGCACGGGTTAGGTGAGTTAGGATTAGGGCGTGGGTGAAGTGGGTGTGTGAGAGTGACAGACTTTAAGGTTAGGGCAGGATAGGTGAGTTAGGGTTAGGGCATGGGTCAGGTGAGTGTGCGATAGTGACGGACCTTAGGGTTAGGGTTTGGGTTAAGGTAAGTGGATAGATAGTAGTGTATTTACAGTTTAGTGTAGGGTTAGACGTAGGATTCTAAGTATATATGTGTGGATTGCTGTTTTTTGGTGTACTTGTCTTGTGTGGGTGGAACAGTGATTTATTTTCCATGGGAAAAAAATCGCTGTTCTAAGCCTTCAATGGTTTTGCACTTTGAGGTTAGAAGTTCGAACATATGGTGTTTGAACTTCTGCCGTTTCGACAAAGTGATATAGACCCCTTAACAATACTTCTTCTTTGATGGCAATGGGTAAGCATATAGAGATGCATAGATGCTACCAGACTCAAGAGTGATTGAAAATAGAAATCCATCAGTGGGATTAAACAGAACATTTGAGAGGTGGTAGCCATTCATTGTGATGTGTTTTTGCTAACTTTTCCCCCAAGTAGGAGAGTCAGTGTGAATCTCCTATCCTTGCTATTGTAATTAGCATAGAGTAGTCAGCAGATATACTTAGATTCACAAGTGGATCTCAATAGGCTAACAAGCTTTAGAAGGTTTAGTGGTGCTGCTTGGGATCATGGACTGATTCCAAACTAGTGATTAAGTTTGACAGGAATCGTTATCTGTTATGCTTTGAATGTAATAAATATAGTACCATTAAGCAGTGACTGAATAAAGCTAAAGTTGATATTATATTATTTCATGAATGAAAATCTAGAAAGAAGCACGTGAGAGAATTTTAAAAGATCTTCTTGGAGGGAGTATATGTATTGGCAGTTTATAAAAGCAGTAAAAATCTGCTGTAGCATCCTGTTTAAATAACGGTGGGGACCTTGTAATCTGTGAGGACCTTGGATTCTAGCCAATGTCCTCTGTGTTAAGAGGAGTCAGTTGAGGTAGTTTGGACAGTTTCTGAGGATGTGCCCTGGATGCTTCCCCCAGGGGGTACCAGACAAATCCAGTTGGGAGTGGATTCATGGGTATATCCTGGACATTATAGAGGGATTATATCTCTGTACCATGCTTTGGAATGTCAGAGGATTTCACAGGATGAGGTTGAGACTTTTATTTTGCATTAGAAAAGTCTGGACTGCTCTTTTTAGCTTACTGCTGTCTTTACCCTTTAGCATCATTAAAACAAATTGTTTAGAATATGGATCAATGTATGGGGAGATGGATGGGTGTATGGATTGTTGGATGGCTGTTATAATTATATAAATTCACTCAGCCCGAGTTAAAATATAAAGCAGCAGGAATCCATCACTGAATCTAATTCTTTACTCTTAACATTCCTCATAACATGTACATAAGGAGGAGAACAAAACCACAAAACTGGCATGGAACAGACAAACCGCAAAACGTCAAAAACATTACATTGCTAAGATTATGATGAAGTTCTGTTTTTAACGAATAAAAGAATGAAAGTGCTTAATCTTGACTACTAAAGTAGCTCCTTTCTGTCAGATTGTAGAACCTGTTTTGAAGTTATGTATTGAAGAAGCTACTGAAATTTTATAAAATACAGACTTTGAAACTTAAAATATCACAGCTTCTATCCATCTGCAATGTTTCTTTCTGGATGATGCATGTAGTTGCTAAAAGCTTGTAGCCACTCTCTTAGAATTTAACTTCGACAGAACAACATCATGGATTTAACCAGTGGCTGCATTTAAATGTATGACAATGAAAAGGTCCACTTGCAATATAATGGCTATTCTTTACTTGCTGGGTGCACTACAGAGATGCTTGCTAGCTGAATGTGCTATTTAATTCAATGAATAAAACATCAGCAAACAAAAAGCTCTGTAATACACACATAATATTCATAAATGCTTCAGCCACTCATTTTTTAATACTCATTACTTGCAGGCACTTGCTAAAGCTTTTGATTAAATAGATCTGTAGGTGATTAGTAGGCTAATGACCCCAGGGGATCTTTTTAAGTCTAGCCATCCTTCCTAAAGGTAAAAAGCAAACCCTGTACCCTGTGTCTGTAAGGTAAACACTTTAACCATTATGCCTCCCCAACCTCTCTTTTTAGCTGGAAGAAGTGGAGTTGGGGTGTGGCATGGAGAGTATGAAATGTGTTTAATTGTAGTTGGACTCCTAAAAGATGAGGAGATAAATGGAAACAGTCAGACATGGTAGGAGATGGGAGCAGAGAGAAGGTGAAACATGAGTAGAAGTAGTTCAGTCTGTAGGTAGAATAGAACCCTAGGCTGTGGGAGTGTAAGGGTAATAGAATGTTGAATGTAAGAAGAGTTAGTGCTAGTGGGGGGATATTTATCTGAGGGTCTATCAAGGCAGAAGAGTCATAGGGTAGGATGTGTAAGAACTAGCATAAGGATGGAGTATGGTTATATATGGTGGGGCAGGTATTATCCTGGTGATAATAGAAACAGAGTCAGAAGCCTAGGAGTAATCGTTTGAGCTGGAACTTGAAATTATAGTTGCTGTTGATTTGTTTAAGATGGAGGGAAGGGTTGTGCCATAGTCTGGTGATGTGGGGAATAAACAGAGTCTCCTGCATGACCACTTTCAAAAGCAGAATAAAAGGAGCAATTTGTTTTAATAGAAGAAGCCTCAAGCTCTATGAAATAAGAATGACCACTATCCAACTACTGAATGTACCAGGAGCAGCTTTCAGCTACAGTTGAACAAATGCAGACATGCTCCATTAATCAGTTACACTCTTAGAAACACTCATCTTTAAATACTCACACCACACACACACACACACACACACACACACACACACACACACACACACACACACACACACACACACACACACACACACACACACACACACACACACACACACACACACACACACACACACACACACACACACACACACACACACGATATCCTCTTTGCAATCTCCTATCTATTCTTTTACAAGTTGCACCTTTAATAGAAATGCTTTACTATATCTTTCTGTCTCATTTATTTAGAAAGAATTTTTAGAAGATGTCTGTAAAGTGTATTGGATGAATTCACTTCAGTTTTACACCATTTTTACTGAATGTAACTTTAAATAATGCACCCTGACATTTAGTTGAGAGATGTATTTGTTGCAATTTGTAAAGAAATGTATGCAAAAAGTAACATGCATGTATCCAAATATGTTGTATTACAGGTCTGGAAAGCATTTACCTTCTAACACTGAAGAGGAAATTTGAATTAAGAGTTGACTTAGAAGATTTTGAGAGAAATAAAGTTTTTGCCAAATATGCTCAGTTTTCCATCTCATCAATGGCAATTAATGGTGAAGAAGAAGGTTACAGACTGTTTGTGACTGGATTTACAGATGGGGGAGCAGGTAAAACTGAATATATTAATAAAATGAAGTCACAAAGTGAGGGGATATAAATTGCTTTGATCTAAGCGATTGGACTACTGGATGATATTTATTTAATTATTACAGAGAATCCATAGTAATTTGTCCAACACTAGTGACTCCTGCACATATTCCTGTATGACAACAACATTTGCCAGTCATCATTCACCTCTTTGCAGTACAGCTAGGGAGAGCACTTGTTCTAAAATGCTAAATGTGAATCATTGCATATCAATATGAGTTGTCTGGCCTCAAACAAAAGCTGACAGCTAGACAAATAAAATAACATCAACCATGTCTTAGCCTGGAACAATAACTATCATATTAGTAATTGTTTATGAAAGTTTGGAAAAAATAACATTTATCATGTTTATTGTGATTTAGAAAGCCCTAGATTCTAATGCATTCTACCACTCTAAAATGAGTTTGTATTGAACAGTGTTGTTGTTTATACTTCTTTAATAGCTCCTGTAGCTCTAGGGAACAAAAATGTGCACTTTGAAGTATAGAGTCAGGCAAGACTCTAAATTAATTTTGTGATTATCCAGATTTTTAAGAGGATAGGGTATTTTAAATGTTTTATTTTGACTAAACACAACATAAATATATTTCCACAGTGCTTCATATGATTTGACTTTGAATATAGAAGCTATTATGTGTGTGTGTGTGTGTGTGTGTGTGTGTGTGTGTGTATACACACACACACACACACACACACACACACACACACACACACACACATATAGTTTGTGAATATGACAAGTCTGTGAGGATCAGGTCACCAAATTTAATTTGTGCAAAACAATTTCACTGAGAATCTTGATTCAGGGAAACAAAGTTAGCCTTTACTCTACTGTTATGTAACTGTGGAGTTGATACATAAAAATTAGGGGGTGTGGAGGGTCCCAGTTATGGGAGTGAAGGAGGGCTATTAACCTAGAAAGAAAATCTTTTTTGTTCACTGGTTATAGTATTCAGAGAAATCATTTCAAGCAATTGGTATTTGTATTATGTGTATTTGCCTTTAAGGAATCATTATGTCTGGAATACCTTTTAAAGCAGCTTTTGCGTTTTAATGGAATCAGAGAAATGACAATACTATGATCATTTGATTGAAAAATCTTTTGGGGATTGCTAGGGAAATTATTTGTAAAAATACAATAATTTTGGTAGAATACACATTGGTATTGTATGCTCTGAATTAAGGAACAATTTGAATCAATCTGAAATTATATTTTCAAATGTAAAAATAATATAATCATAAGTGAGTGTACAGATGGAATCTAAATTTGGTTTGTGTCAGGATTTTAAGATATTTTAATTGTTTGCAGTGTCACTTATTTTCTACACTAATTCAGGTATTTTGATGAATTAAAAGTGTGTTTATTTCTATGATTTTTTTAAAAATTTGATATACAACTAAATTCTGAGAGGCTATTAATTTGGCAGATTCATTTACATTAGTGATTGTTAGTACTGTAGCATCAGCAAATAAATATAGTCTAGTTTCTGATTCCTTACCACTTTTAAAATTGTTAGTTATATTGATTTATCTTATGCAGTCTGATAAGCACTTGAGTACCAACAGAGAAAGTATTAAACTTAGTAATTATGACGCTGCTTTAGCCTAACAATGTAAATAGTATTGAACATAGCATTTCCTTTAAAAGTTTACTAAATTACCCCAATCAAGCAAATCACATGTTTTTTTCTATGCCTAAGCTGTTTAGGGGTAGATGCATTTTTTTACACTCTGCAATGTGAACTCACATTTTTTTTTAAATATTATCTTGAGTCTGACATATAAAATCAATTCCATATTATCTTTATGAAAGAGAAAACAAATATATTTGTAATATTCTGGCAATCAAAACTGCAATATAAATCTTATGATACTTATTTAAATTAGTTATTAATCTGTAAGAGCATTAATCTACTGACTGTTTGTCTTGTTTCAGAATCAGTACTCTTGTGGAATATTTCCTGGTAGACTAAATTATTTTATTTTATTTTTTTATACTTTTGAACAATTCATGTACAATATCAATTATTTTCTGAGGTGACAGTTCATTATTAAACCATCTGAATCTGAACTTTGTTATCTTACAAGTTTTCAGTTTGGTCTTTAATTTCAGTTATATTGATTTACTTTGTTAAGCATGTAATTTTGTTAATGTTCATCCTAATAATTATTTATTTGTATTGCTAATTTATATTACTCTTCATGGAATTATAAATATTACCAAAATGTATTTTAAAATTGTTGAATGTATCTTCATGGATTATTTCCTATTTATTTTAATAGGATGTGAATGTTTTTGCTTGGAACTGATCTTGTCAAACCTTGTGATGTTAGTGTGTAAATCTTACCAATTATAGCCTTACAATTCAGTATTTGTTGGTATTCTTATTTGATGTCCAAATGTATTAGTTCATCTTTTTGCACTTTGGACTTATCTATATTTAACCTTTCTTGTATTTGAACAAATAAGTAGTTTTATGAAACATAACACATTTTAAACTGTCCCATAAAAAATAAATACATTTGTATCAGCTTCTCATTAACTAATCAAAGCCACATGAAGTTGGAAAGAAAGATGCATCTGCCCCAGGCTTGTGCTATTAGGGGGAAATAACTGGCACTGTGGAAAATATACTGATTGTTCCTTGAAAGCAGTCTTTGTAATAGGTTATGCAGCTGAATTCAATCATTGGTGTAGTTGCTCTGAAATGCCCAAATCAGCATTGTATAAGATGTGATGTTCTGCCCTTGCAAGGCTATAATCAATATTTTAATAATTTAAATATTGCAGATGTTTAAATTTCATTAATTGGCTATACCAAACATCTAGCAAACCTTTTCAACTGCAGTTTATGGAATGACTTTGAAACAGTGTAGATGAAGAATTATATAGTAGCTGTTTGCTTGTAGCTGGAAGATTTTTCTGGGTTTTTATGCTGGATGATGTTTTGATTTTTGTCCTTAACTCTGGTTGATTGGTCCCAATCAGGGTATTGCTCAGGGCACCAATAGGCCTACATACAACTGTGATAATAATGATGGGTTTAACTCATTTATTGACCAGTCTTTAAGTAATATTTGTTTTAATGCAATATGAAGGCAAACACCTAAATACACTAATTTAATATCACTAATTATAATCTGAATAAAAAGCTTTGTGATTTCAATTAGGACAGGAAGTAATCTTTAAAATATTACAATTTAAAAAATAAATGTAAAATATGTAAGCACTTTGTATACTTAAGTTTCAAAAATGTATATATAATGTATATGAAATAAGATTTCATATTTATATGCAATCAGATTTCATAAATTTAATTTTGAGCCCATTTTAAAGCAGATGTGATATGTTTCAGAGCAGAAGTATCCTTATGAAGAATGGAATTAAAATCCATAACTAAACCTAAATTTTCTAGGATTTTGTTAAAAATATTTTACAACTTCATAACATTTTTGAAATCCAAAAAACACTGTTTTGATATTTAGCGTCCGTCATTGTGTTCATAACCTTATTATCATAACAGAAGGATAGAATTTTTAGGATTATGGCCCCATTTTTCTATTTTAAGTAGTACACTACAAGCTAAATAAATACCAGACTAGCAACTCAAAATTTGTAGATATACAGTTTTATAAACCTGTAGAAGGAATATATATATATATATATATATATATATATATATATATATATATATATATATATATATATATATATATTTCATTAAATATTAACTTATCTGTTTAATTTTTATTTTTTATTTATTTATTTATTTAACATTTGTTGACCGGGAATGTCCGACTAGGTTCCACAGAGCCTGTTTTCAGTGGAGGCCCGGGGAGAAATGCTCCAGATGCATGTCTTTGGAATGTGGGAGGAAACCAGAGTACCCGGAGGAAACCCACGTGAACACAGGGAGAACATGCAAACTCCACACAGAAGGCACCCCAGCCGAGAATCGAACCGGATAACCTCTTGCTGTGAGGCAACAATGTTAAACACTGCACCACTGTGCCGCCCAAAATTAAGTTATTCTAAAAGAATAATATGTGAACTACTCCAACAAGTGCTTAAGTCATAAACAGACAGAATATTGGCTGATCACTCAAGTCAAATGTTATCCTGTATCCAGGAGCAGTTACACTTTCAGCTGTCTTTTAATAAAGCCTTCAAATATTTTTTAATTATCCATATGCAGTAATGCTTCTTATGTTTTTTTTTTCTAGGCAGAATACTTTAGCAATCTAGAATTATAGTGTTTGAAGATGCATACCTTCTTCTCTACATAGAGATTATGTGGTTTCTTTATTGTAAAGTTTATTAGTCAAGTGAAAGCAACACCTTGTGTAGAACTTTCAAATTTGCATAGGAAGAAGGCTTCATGTATTACAAGAAGCTTGCTTTTCTGCTTTTGGAAACATGGTAGTACCCTAACACACAATTTATCTATTTATTTGCATTTTTTTTTTGACTGAACAGAGCCTACTGACTGAGATTATAGCCTTATTCAGAGCCCCAACTAGGGGAGTAACATTTTGGATCTTGATCCCACTAATATGGGGCATCTATCACCATCCCTTTCTTATCTTTGTTATTTGGTAGGTCTGACCATAAAGACATTTCCTTCTAAATAGACCCCTTCCGCATAATGTACCTAAAGACATTTCTCTAAGGCAAGCTACTTACTCATAAGTGATGCAGTGGCAAGTTTCAAATCCCCATCAAACCCAGTTAAATCCACTGAATGTGTGGAAGTGTACACCACTACACTGTACCAGCATATAAACAGCTGCATAGACGCAACAGTACCTTGTAGGAACAAGAGTTGAGCAAACTCCAGAAACAACCCTCCTCCCCCCATGGTGGAATCTTAATATCAACAAGCTTTACAAAAAAGGAATAGAATTTTGTCCAAAAGTAGGAAGAGTAATTCCCAGGATGATACAACCTTCATCACTGAAATAAACAAAAAATATGGAGCTTAATAAAATCTACAAAGCCTAGTTTGAGTGTAAAATAGGTACTACCCAAGCCAAAGACAATTACAAGGCCTTTTTAGTTATGTTTGTAATCTCAAAAGCACAATACTGCAATGCACTGAGCTGATTGTGAATGATGTTTTCTATACTGAGGCTAGAGATGTAGCCAACCTACTGGCCAATAAATTCAGCTCACACTTTACCTCTCTCTCCCCCATCTATCTGTCCCACAAGATATAGCTGAAACTGGCTTGCCTCTGGTCATTACTCAAGACCAAGTCCTAAAAGTGCTATCAAAAGCTAAAAAATAATGCATTGATGGGTCCTGACAATATCCCTGTGCACATCTTAAATGACATGAAACATACTTTAGCCAACATGCTAAAACACTGTTCATCCTCAGCCTCATTACAGGTTTTGTATCAAGTGAATGGTGAAAAGCTACAGCAATTACCCTACATAAAAGATGACTTTCCACAGACCCAGGCAATTACAGACCTATAAGTTTGACTACCCTCATATGCAAAGCCATGGAAAGACTTATTATGAAACTAATCAATGAGGACATAGGGAACCTCCAAACACTGAACCCATATCAGTTTGGATTCATCAAGGGCAGGTCATGCTTAATTAACCTGGTGGAATTTTTGAAAAGGTCACCAAAGTAATACATTAAGATAAAATGGTATGCACCACAAATCTCAGCCTGGCCAAAGCTTTTGACACAATTCCCCATTTGAGCATAGTAGAAAATCTAAATAAATGTAAAATTACACCATATGACACCTTTTGGATTGCCACCTGACCCACATATTGGATGCAAGAGATGAACGTATGAAAAATTACCTTCACAAGCAATTACCAGTGGATTCATCCAGTGTTCAGTGCTGGGACCCCTCCTGTTTGACATCTATTTCTCAGAACTAAAAGCTAATACCAAGGGCTCCGGTTCACTGAGTTTGCAGATGACTACAAGCTAGGAAGATTCACTGAATCTAAAAATGACATAGCCATCTTGTAGGAAGATTTGTCCTAATTAACTGGAACCAGAAATCATGGACTGAAATGAAATAACAGAAAATGCCAGATGTTCTGGATTTGGGAACGTAAGTGGACAGTGATCTAACTTTCAACCAATATGTGTCCACTGTTGTAAGAAAATCCATTTATTTGGCACAGCTTATAAACAAAGGGATTGTATTTAGATCTATAGATGTTATTGTCCTCCCTTTACTCAGCCCTTGTTAGGGCAAACATTGAGTACAATGCCACCTTTGGCATGTATCTCTCAAGACATATACGGCAAATGAAATGCCCACAGGGATACCTTACTACAAGGATATAAGTCCTAAACAGTATGTCCAATAGACTGACTCAAATCATGTCACTATACTTGGTATCCTGTAGACTGCTAAATAGTTACCCATATTTGGAGTACAAGGCATCATCCAACCTAATAGTAATGCTCTTACTGTACATCAAGAAGTGAAATGACATCAGAAATATCTACACCTCCTCTGTAACATCATCAGAATGGTTTGGGGAGACAGGTACATCTTGTAGAAGATATCACTGCTCTGGAACATACTCCCATCTATGTAAAGCAAAGTTCATCCCTATCCAATTGATATGCAACTTGGATCTGTGGTTGGGTAGTATAAAATTTACCTCAGGACTGGCCCCTGTATTACTTACTAATGGGCAGACAGTTCCTAAGTGCTTTATCCCAAGCACAAGTCCCCTCAAATTATCAGTGATATGACCCTAGTTATTCTCATTAGGGGTAATACATAATTATCAACCATGCAATAGGTAAGGTCAATCTAACACCAACTGGATAGATTAATTTAACCATCAAAAGGGAAACTGACTATTATTAAAATGGCCCACAAGGGCAGCCAGCCTATTACTTACCTATGAACAAAATGCTGTCTAGCATGAATAATAGTACAGTGCAAATAATGTAAAAATGTGTCATTTATGATATTTTATAAACAGACCTCCCTGTTAACCAAGCAATTTAGATAAAACTAAGATGCATTTGATAAGCTAGCAGTGTCCTACCCAGTCTGAGTCAACTAAGTTTGGGAACAGTTATGATAATGAAAACATATACATGAAAGAGTCTTTTAGCATGCAACAGTCACACAACTGCTGTCTAATATCCACATAGTTCTAAAGCTAAACACTATCAAAAATGTATTTTATTGCACTGTTCTTATGTAGGTCTGGTATAAGAAGTTTGTATTTTATATAGTTTTTGTTAAAGCCTGGCACACTGTAGTTCACATCATTATAATCATTCCATTTTAATGTAAAAACTTTAACTTGCTTAAATTTGTAATGTTGTCTTTTTATAAGAACTAAAACCTATTAGCAAGAACTCTACAAAAATGATGAAATCCTGCTTTTTTTATTTATTTTTTTTTCTTTTCTTATACTTTCTCCCCACAGAAAGACCAGATCTTTCAACAAAGCTGGAGCTTTGAAGAGTTATAATGTTGAATTTTAGAAATTAATCAAACTATACCAGAGACTACTTTCACAGTCTCAGTGATAATTAGAATAGGTGTCCAGGAGAAAAGCACAACTTTCTAAATTAGAAGATAGGCTTGCCAGAATACTTTTTGTCTGTCAGCAGAGAAATATTTGTAATCAAAACTATGAACAGAAACATATATTGCAATAAATAAAGAAATAATCATTAATTACATTTTTAGCTATTACTGATTACATTTTTATTTTAGACCCCGTATTGAGATTTTTAGTGCCAGCAAAGGCAGAAGCCAGATTTGTCAAGTATTTTCTGAGTAGTAAATGTTTTAATTAACTTGGGGGGCCAGGGGTTGGAAGTAGCCTTACTGGATGGCTGTGTTTCTGCTTGTGTAATACATGGCTAGTGTAAAGTATTGACAGATATTAGCAATTTGTTTTATTTTGTTCATTTTTTTGTCAGGTACTAAAAACAGTGAGTCAGAAATATAAGAATTTGAAATTATGATGCCAAAATTCAGGGAATACTACTGCCAGCCATTGGTTGGTAGTGCCTGACTCCACCTTGAATGATATATGATAACTTATCCCCAGTTGAAGTTCAAACTTTGGCGTTACTAAAATTATTTATTTAATTGTTTAATAAATTGTTCTATTGCTTATTAATAAGGACATCAATATGCTTGTTTAATAATTATATACAAACATTGATATGTAGGTTGATTTAAGTTTAGAAGTACTTTTGATCATGAAATATTAATATATTGATTTATAGATTTGGATTTTATTTTTGGGTTACCTTTAAAATGTGTTGCTTTTATTTTCATTGTTTCTATCATCTGCTTCAGTGTTTGTTGTATTCCTCATGTCTGACTTGTAGTAACCCCTCAGATTGCTTTGCTGACTTTGAAAAATATTGTGTCCTGGCAGCTCAGGTCAGTAGCATCCATGGCAATACATTGATCGTTTCATGTCTGTTCCTCAGACATGCACCCCAGTTTCTACCTTCCAAGATGAAGTAGGCAAGCAAAGCCTCAGCATTCTTCTCTCTCACAAGCTAACTCTTTCAACATTCAGGTCACTAAGTTTGTTTGGACTTCTTGTTGTTCATGTCACAGAGCCTGCATAGAACCTTGGAGCCATCAGTTCCATTTCTGGACACATACAGTGAAAAACATGATAATGTAATGTAATATGGGAAGAATGAGTTTGTAAAGTAATGTGAGGCAGACACAGAACTTGTCTAAGTGGCCTTTGTAGTGCAGGTTGGTCAGCTCTATAAACTGACATGATGCAGTATGTTCAGCTTATAACTCAGACCATCTTCAATTGTAGTAAAAAGAGGCTGAATGTACAATGTCCCTTGCCAGAGTGTGCGCATCTGTATGCTTTTGTATTTTGAGGGCATCCTCACAATCAGATGCAACAGTGTTTCTCAAAAAAATAACTTCCATTTAAGAAACATGACAAGAAAACTACCTGTTACATTGGAAAGCATAATTTTGTCATCTTTTCAGTAACTTGGTAATGAAATATATCTCACTATTGTTTTCTTTACAGGAGATGCCTTAACTGATATAAGTGGTGCAAACTTTTCTACCTATGACCATGACCAGGATACAAGTTCTGCAAACTGTGCTTCAGAATTTTCTGGTGCTTTTTGGTATGTTGCCTGTCACTGTGCCAATCTTAATGGTCGTTATTTAAGAGGAAGCCATACATCATATGCCAATGGTGTCAACTGGTGTAAATGGAAGGGATATCATTATTCTCTCAAAATCAGTGAAATGAAGATGCGACAAGTTCACCAGTTCCAATGAAATGCTTAGGAAATGGACTATGGATGTATATATCTATGATAAATGTATACAGACATACTTAACAAAAAAATTAACTGTTTTTTCTTGAGTTTTGTTTCATTGCTCAGCTGCTAAATAAAAGACAATGCCATGATTGTTTCAACTACTTCAAAATGTAGCCGACTCTTCCTGAACAAATTCTGATAAACAAATGATGACAACCACTAGCTGTTGTCATGGTGAGGTCTATACTTATGTAAAGCAAATCAATACAAAGTCTGCTGACAAGTGAAGAAAGTGTTTTTCTACTCACATTTGTTTCAACATTTCAAATATACAATGTACACAGTGGCTGAAATAATTCAAAATTAAAATATTCT
This sequence comes from Protopterus annectens, assembly GCF_019279795.1. Classification (NCBI taxonomy): domain Eukaryota; kingdom Metazoa; phylum Chordata; order Ceratodontiformes; family Protopteridae; genus Protopterus; species Protopterus annectens. Next base: position 1,535,137,594 of record NC_056744.1, read on the forward strand.
TTATTGACTTACAATTCTTGACAAATTTTCATTGTAATGGGAAATGCAAAGTAAAGATTTCCTGTTTAAGTGCAAGCAGGTAACCAAAGAATAGTAGTTTAAACACATGAATTGTCTTTATGGAACATATCTTTTGAAATATGCCTTAATGTTTAAGTCTATCCTTATTTAAAACATCAGGCATGTAACTAACAATCGTAATAACAAGTACTATAATCCTTTTGGTTTAATTGATGAGCGAAGTATTTCCAACCAATGTCATAACTATGAAATGCTGAAACTATGCACTCAGTTTTGATAAGTTAATTTATGACAATCTGTCATGAATTTATTTCTGTCTTAAAAAGAAATTAACTTAAGAGAAAAGCAGAAGCAAGGCTCAGAAAACCAACTTTAATAGCCACACCAGAACACTGGTTAGCGCTTTCGTCTCTCACCAAATTCACATGAGACTTCATTAGACAAATAACGTAGACACATATTCATTAATAAATACAATTACAACAAATCACATGATAACCTTTAAACATATGGAAATTGTGCTTAATTTCAACAACATTAATCTTGCCCGGATTACAGAAACAGTGCATGAACTTTTTTCCTAAACTGAAACCTGTCACGTCAGCCGAGAATTTCAACAATAAGATCTGTGCCATTCAAGAAAATCTGATTAAATTGAACGATTCCATAAACCATCGTAAAAAGAAGAGGTTTGAGAGAGATTACAAAGATTATGAATGGGGTGTGGTATCAGCGTTTGGCTTGATATTGCAAAAAGAAACGCAAAGGGATGTGTGTGAGATTGCGAGAATAACCAGTGAGAATGGTGTCACCAATGCAACAGCAGATAATGAAACTGTGCGGAGATCTGAATGCCTAAATAAAAATACTCAGGTTGCTTCAGAAATGTCTGGCAAAAGAACTAATAAAACCAACAATGTTGCCAGAAGTATGAGCGATCTTGAGGGATTGGTGAGCAGCCCTGGAAATTTAGTCAGCCCTAATAAGTTTGTTAGTGAAGAGAGGAATGCGTGTGCAATTCATACAAATACAGCGGGAACAGCTAGTATGAATGGCCAGCAGTTGATTGAAGTTTATCAAAGGAGAAATGATAAAGAAAGAGCCTGGGCCCAGGTAACAGCCAAAGGGGTTCAACAAAATAATAACCGACAGCAACAACAAAAAACGGGTTTGTGAGGAAATGGCAGGGCAAGCCGAAATGGAACCACAACAAGCAGCAATGGAAAACATAGGTACTATAAATTTTAAAATTGTAAATCTCTCTTATTATTGTTTGTCTGATGTTGAGTGCTAAGAAGAGGTTGGAACTTTGCACCTGCACAAAGAGCTAACAAACTACAGACAATCAATGAGTTAAGAAGCTATGCTATAATGTTAAGTTTAAGGCTGCTATTTGATAGCAGCAATAATGTTTGCGTCTTTCGACTTTTCCCTGTTAGGGGTCGCCACAGTGGAACTCCGGTCCGCTAATGATTGGTAGTAAATTTTTACATGCAGAGTTGCCAGCCCTGACACACAACCTTCAATGAAGGTACGTCCATTCATGCATGTCTCCACACAGAAGATGCTCTAGCTAAGAATCGAACAGGACAATGTCTTACTGTGAGGTGACAATATTGATAGCAGCAATAATAAAAAGTTAAATTTTTATAAGCCAAATTGTTTTAATCCACCGCTACATAAGGATCTAGAAACATTCTTAAACATATGTGAGGCACAAATTATTGAAATGTTTGATAAACCAACTGAATATAAGTATTATACTATGTCTAAATTTGAAAAGGAGTGTTTCGATAAATTGTTAAATAATCCAGATGTGCTATTTATGAAGGCAGACAAAAGAGGTTCTATTGCGGTACTGGATAAAAAAAGAATATGATTTAAAGATGTGTGAGTTACTAGCAGATGATAATTATTACAAAAAAATCACTATGAAAGAAGTGTAGCAAGGTTATGGAATGATTGATTCATGTGTTGAAGAGTGGTTTCTAACGAGGAGAATAGATGAGACCAAGAGAAAAAGTTTAATTAACCATAACCCAAAGTTAAGTAGGATCTTTGGAATGCCAAAGATCCATAAAAACTTAGATAATCTACCTCTTCGACCGATTGTTGCCAGTGCCAACAGTAAAACAGAGGCCTTGTCAGTTTTTGCAGATAAGACACCTACAGCAGGTAGTCCCTACTAATACTACATTTATCAAAGACAGCTTTAATTTTCTGTCCAAGATAAGCACCCTAGAGGTCAACAGTACAAACTTAATGGTGGCCCTAGATATAAGATTTTATATACAGTGATTCCTAATATAGAAGGAATGGATATGGTCAGGTTAGAACTGCTAAGAACCAAATTGTTTTCTGCAAACACTGTAAGTTTATTAATGGACATGATAGATTTAATATTATCTTACAATTGTATTAGCTTTGGAAGTTATACTTATGTACAAATCAATGGGGTGGCAATGGGGCAGCATTGGCACCCAGTTATGCCAATATTTTTATGCATAGTTGGGAACAGCTATACATATTGGGAAGTAGATTTAAAGGTAAGATTGTCACAATGTATAGATTTATAGATGATATTTTTTTGGTGTGGAGAGGAACACGGATAGATTTTGATGAATTTATAAATTATATAAATAATATTTGTACGTACTTGAAATTCCCACACCAAAGTAGTTATGAAGAAGTTAAGTTTTTAGACTTAGTAGTCTATAAAGAAGGAAGCAAATTGTGGACTAAGATATATAATAAAGAAGTACAAAACAATATATATTTGCATTTCCCAGCATGCATCCAGAATTTACCAAGCTAAATATTGTAAGAGATCAATTAAAAATAATTAGTAACCTGACTAAGAAAGATGAAGACTTTTTAGTGGAAAGAAACAATTTATATGCTAAAATGATTTATAGGGTTTACCCAAAAGACTATGTTGACAAAATATATCAGGAAGAACTGAAATTTAGAGAAAGTAGGACCTATAGTGTTAGTAATAGGTATAGAAAGGAGTTTAATCATAAGACTTCTATGGCCATTCATAATAGTACTGATTCCAAAGCTATTAAAAATGTTATTATCAGAAATTGGAGTGTGTTTAGAAACAATGAGGAATTATTATCTATAGTAGGTGAAGGACCTAATTTCTTTCAAAAGAGGGCAAAAAGTTTTAAAAATTATTTTCAGTCTAAACTCAATTCTAATTGTGAAACACAAGATAATTGTGATATGGTTAAATGTTTTAATTGTAATTTGTGCAACTTGTTATATGTTGATAATAAGTATGTAAAAGTGGGAAGTATAACTGTTAAAGTACCAGGATTATTCAATTGCAAAGTGAATAATATTGTTTATTTGATCACCTGCCTAGAATGTAATGCTTTTTATGTTGGAAAAACAACCCGAGAATTATATAAACGAATGTATGAGCATAAATATGCTATTCAGACAGGGGATGAAATAAAATTAAGAAATGTAAAATCAATTATAAATTTATAGTATTGGAAAAGTTAAAGAATACAGCATTTATAGTTAACATAGAAGAATTGGATTGGTTTGGGTATGCTTAGCAGGTGAAATTAAATGCATGCTTCCCACCTGGGTTAAACAACAGAGAGGAATTTATAATGTATTTAAAAGAAGGGGTTTTAAACATTAATGTATTTAAAGAAAAGGGTTTTAAACACTGATGTTTTTAGATGGTTTAGTTTTATGAAATAGTAGTGTGTATCTTTAAGTAGTATGCTTAAAGGTTATCATGTGATTTGTTGTAATTGTATTTATTAATGAATATGTGTCTAAGTTATTTGTCTGACGAAGTCTCCTGTGAATTTCGTGAGAGACGAAAGCGCTAACCAGTGTTCCAGTGTGGCTATTAAAGTTGGTTTCTTGAGCCTTGCTTCTGCTTTTCTCTTACGTTTTCAGACTTTTAAGCTTGCTGCTTTTGGTTGTGTTAAACAGAAATTAAACTAGTTCTGACATGTGCAGATCTTTGAATAAAGGCTTGATTGTAGTCTTATTTTTATTGACCTCAAAAAATAACCATGTATATTTTTTAAAACATGCATTTTTACTAAATACCTTTTACATACAATATATTGGATTCCATTTCAAATTATTTTTAGCATTACAGCTAATTGCTGTAGAAATCATGCACATCTGTTCATCAGTAATAATGAACATTTTTTTAAATTTAGTTTAAACCTTGCAGCATACAAAATAGCCCTACAGGGTAATTTTAAACACTATGGAATATTATTGACTAAATGCTATCCATTGTCTGACTTCAGAACTACTAAGATCAGGATGTCTTCAGACCTGCAAACACTTCTAATAATGCAAGACCATCCTTGCAAGTTTGCTTACCTTAGGTTCATACATGTCATTAGTTACATACCTCTCAACTGTCCAGATTTTCCCAGAATGTACAGATTTTCAGCTCAAATTTTTAATCTGTTCCTCATAAAACTTGTGGATTTCTGGCAAATCCCTGGGATGATCTGAGGATTTAAGTAACTAAATAATGACATACATTTGAGTTTCAGACTTGAAATGTTTTGGAAAATGTAAGTTAAAACAAATCATGTTACTCTAGCTACTTTCTAAGTTTATAAGAGCAGTATTAAAAATATGTCCCTATTTTTGAGTCTTTCCCCCCCATTTTGTCGGGCTTTATCCAAATTTCTTACACTAAGAGGTTTACAGGTATGATTAGTTCAGCTGCCAGTCTTACAACCTTTTGGCCTTCAAGAAGCTTAACTGTCATATTTTCTACTTCACACACACACACACACACACACACACACACACACACACACACACACACACACACACACACACACACACATGTGCATGTGTGTTTGTACTGATGTATATCCATATATCAAAAATTCATTACGTTGAAAGGCAACTGAACAAATACACCTGGGCAACCTGCTGCCTTTCAAAAATTAAACAAAAAAAAATAAAAAGACATTGATTTGCAGGGGAGCAAGCTCCCCTGTACCACCAGCTCTTTTTGCTAATACCAACTCTGAGATCTTATTACAGAGGGAAAGGGCAAATTCCCTGATAACCACTGTACCACTATCTCTCACATTAAAAATAGCTAGAAAGATTAATCAGCTGATTTTCAATCCACTATACCAGCTTTTTTCCAGTCAACAATTGGAACATTCAACCAGTTGTCAGTATACTATATATATATGTGTGTATGTGTGTGTATATATATATATATATATATATATATATATATATATATATATATATATATATATATATATATATAGGATCCATTCATTTGTTTGAACTTTCATAAGTTTGAAATTCAAAGGTGCGGAACTGGGAGATTCCCCTTTCCTGCACTGTGGTGCGATCTCGGAGTGAAAATATTTAAGATGCAAGGGGTGTGGGGGTGCAGGGGACTTGCCCCCCTGCTCAATACAGTTTTAAATAGTTAACACTTCTACTATAGATTTTTGACCTTTCAAACTGTTGATCATATGGTGTCAGCCAATATATATATATATATATATATATATATATATATATATATATATATATATATATATATATATATATATATATATATATATAACATGGGGGTCATGTTGTCACATGAACAGTGACCACCAATGGCTAACCACTGCAACTATATATATATATCTATATCTATATCTATATATATATATATATATATATATATACACAGCTATATCTGGGTCTATATTAACTAATCAAAATGTACTTACCTTGAACACCTATTCATCAACATGAAAACAATGAAATTCACTTCCAGGAATGACTAAAACTGTCTTAGGTTAAGGAAGTCATTGACCAACACCACAAATGTGCCCTTTTCTCCACAGTAATGTGATCATGGAGTTGGTATATATAGTTAGGGGGTGTGGAGCATGCAGCCCCCACATTGCGGGGGTGTGGGAGTGAAGCCCCCCAGTTCAGTGGGTTTGATTTAATGCAATATGTGTTGTGATGTTATGGTGGGCAAGTGATTACCTACCATTGTAAAATTTTCAATGTTCGCTGAAGTGTGTTTTGCTGTTCCAGTGTTGATGAATAGTTGTTCGAGATAAGTACATTTCAATAAATATAGATCCACTATATCTATATCTATATCTATATCTATATCTATATCTATATCTATATCTATATCTGTCTTTTTTAATTTCACCAAGTCATTCAGGTTTCTAATACCATGACAGGAATACAGGAATAGACCCCATTCCTAAGTCAAAGTACAATTAGAGTTCATAAAATTAGTATTGCTTCAATCTTTGATGTCAGCCAGAAGTGCTCTTTATAGCACCCACAATTTACCCAGTAATGTCTCCTTCTACAATATTTATGGAGTTACATGTATTGGCAACGTATCTAAATATGACTATAGAGTCTTTTTTATAAGACCAGTGGCTCCTACTACTACTATTAGAACGGTCTGGGTATCTTTCTTCCACATTGCTCTTGTTTCTGCCTGCAAATACTGATATTTTATGACTTTGTGTCTCTGTATGCAAGACACTGTAGTCAATGGGTGTGGTGATTTCAATGCTTAATGTTAATTTTTGTCTTCTTTTCATGGACCACTATATTCGGTTTTCTAGCATCTATTTTTTGAACTGTTGGTAATGGGTGATCCCGTGTGATGTAGACTTCATCATTTTCTGTGATGCTTTCTGGCTCATGTTTCCAGTGTTTTTCAAACACTTCAGTACCATAATGTTTGCACATTATTATGCCTTTCAGTTTACAGTCCTTCTGCCATTAGTATGTCACAACCAGCAACAAGGTGTGCAACTGTTTCCAATTCTGTTTTACAAAACCTACATTTCTCTGTTTCTCCCACATGTTCAATGGACTTTGTAAACCAACCTGTACATAGCCCACTATCTTGGGCCACCAATATTAACGTTTCAGCTCTTGAATTCACCTCCCCTTAACCATTCCTGCATTTGATCCTAATCAACATGAGGTTCATCCAGAAGTTTTCTACACTTGCAACTATATTTATGCATTTTCCACATTTCTTGCCTTCTCATCTGGTCCTTCACCTTATATTCTTTCTTTTTTTTTTGGCATATTCAGTTGCTGCTTGATTTGTATCTACTTCTGGTTTGATTTCCATCCTGCTTGATGTCGATATGCTTCTGCTAGATTAAGCAGAAAAGTCATCTCAGATTTATTCTCCTCATGTTTTAAAACTTTCACTACATTTGGGTGTTGTGAGGTCAGCAGATATATGTGCAGTCCCATGACTGCAGATCTATGCATGCAATCAATTTCAAGGAGGCCCAGCCCTCCTTTGGAATGGGGAATATAGAATCTTGGTATGCACTGATTTTTATAAATCATTTGGTGAGCATGAAGCACATGAAGCATCCTTCTAGTTTTCCCGTCTAATCTATCCAACACGTTTTGGAGCCAGTCAATCACTCTAAAACTGTGAGTTAGGACAGGAAGAACAAATTGGTTTATAGCTTGAATTTTTTCCCTAGATGTCAACGCTGTTTTCAGGATTACGTTATGTCTTCTAAAGTATTCCTTACTTTTATTTGCATCTGTTCATGTTTTATTGCTGCTCTTTCATCAATTCCCAAATATTTATATACTCCCTCTTGCTCAAGTTCTTTTATATCACATTCTTGTCCCAAACTGATGTTTTCTTGGTGCTGCAGTTTTCCTGTTTTAAAGGTTGATTTTGCACATTTATCAAAATCAAATTGCATTCTAATATCATCTGAAAATGTTTTGACAACTTGCAGTTGTGCTTTCAGTTCTTCATCTGATGAGCTATACAGTTTTAAATCATTGACAAAGAGTAGATGAGAAGTGTTTACACTTAGTTGTTTTCTAGGAGCCAAATTATACCCATGGCCTAAGCTGTTAAGTAGACAGCTTAATGGGTTAAAGGCAAGACAGAATAGCAGTGGTGACAGAGATTCACCATGGAATATTCCCCTTTGAATTTTTATCCCTGAAATAATTGTTTGGCTTTATCCTGGCTTAATTGCAAACTGGTATGCCACTGTTTCATGATCACTGCAGTGTAGGATGTACCTTATACATTTTTAAGCAGTCTTATCCATAAATGTGGGATACTATCAAATGCTTTTTTGTAGTCAATCCATGTCATACTTAGATTCTTCCTCTTTTTACAGTTCTCCACTATGACTTTATTTAACAAAAAATTATCCTTTGTTCCATATGACTATTGGCATCAATTCCAGTGTATAGTTTATATGTCACTGGAAGGCAAGTTAGTGGTTTATAATTTTTAGGGTAGCTTGCAGATTCGCTCTTAAGTAGGAACATTGTTTTTCCTATTAGCTAGAATAGTGTCTGTTTGGGGTGCGCATATAAATAGTTCTTAGTCATGGCTAAATCTTCATGCAAAAGTGTTAATACTTTCAAACAGAAGTTAGGTACTGCATCTGGGCCAGGGGGTTTCCAATTATAGAATTTCTTAATTTTGTTTCAATCTCTCTGGCCATTACTTCATCCCATTTCATATCCTGCACCTTTAAACTTCTTATTCTTTCTTTTATTTCTTCTATCCATTTAGCATTTTTGTTATGTTCTACATGATCTTTACAGATACTTTTCCAAAATGTATCTATTTCTTCTTTTTTTGGTGGTCTTTCAGTTCCTTTTACCTTGTTTCCAAAATCTCTCTAAAACCTTTTTTGGGTCATCAATAAATTGCTTATTTTGTACTTTTCCTTTATATTTATTGGTGTATCTTCTAAGTTTTTCCACCTGTGCTGAGATTTTTAGTTTATTATTTTTGATAGTGCATGATAGATCCTGATCTGTTCTAATACTGCACATTGCTTTTATCACATTTATCTTTCTAAGTATTTTTGTTAGTCTGTTCCCTCTTTTATACTCTTCTAACAGTGACACTTCTTGTCTTAATTGCTTTATAGTTTTCTCTATTCGATACTTCCATGACGCTATTCGATTTCTCCCCTTCCTTTCCCTCACTACCCGGTGTTCTTGTGGTAGAACTTCATCAGTTATTAATTTAGCTGCACAGTAATAGACCCTGCTTACTTCTGTTATATCTTATGGATCTCTACGAACAGTCCTAATTACAGTGTTCATTTGTTTTATCAAACTTCTGACTTTTGGGGTTTTATTGACCTTCTGCAGTCTATATATTTCATTGATCTTAATATGTCTATCTATCTGTATTAAATCAAGTAACTCTTCTCTTAGCTCATTTTCTTCTAAACAGAGGGAACGTTTTTTGTTTTCCATTTCCTATAGAAAGTTCTGTACCATCTTTCTGTGGCACATTCTCTTCAATTTTCATTCTGTGCCATCCGTTGCTCTGTCAAATGGGAATTCACTGGCCTGTCACTCCTCAACATTGACTGCATCAATGCAATGAGCAAAACATGCTGGAGGGATAGGTTCCTGACCCAGAGACTCCCCATACTCTGGAATAGACTGCCCATACATGTCAAGCAGAGTGCCTCATTGGCCCTCTTCAAAAGGAACCTTGATGATTGGATGGGAGATAGGAAATTCACCCTGGGGATCATGTCAGTCGCCTGCTAGACAGGGGTCCAGAGAAGTAAATATTGTGGAAGAAATATCCAGGGAATTGTTATGGCTAGGCTTGCATAGGCCCTAGGGCCAATAGCCTAGTACCAACCTATGAACCTATCAGAGTTTCCACAGTTTCCTATTCCTTCCTTTGCTGTTCAGCTTCAAATTAATGTTTATCCTGGTTTCCCGTGGAAGTCTTCAAACTGTCTTTATAGGGCACCTGAACAATTGCTTCCCATTCCACTGGTTTCCCCTTAATTTGGATCTCCATTGCTCTATCCTGTTGTGGTGCTTTTTCTAAACTGGATTTTCTACACTGAATCTTTCACTTGGTGGGCACTCCATAACCTCAGTTTCCATTCCTTTACCTTCTCCATTATTAATCTCCTTTTCTACTTTTCCTCTTTGTCTTCTTATTTTTAGTATTGCAAAGTTTTTCCATTTCCGTATTCCTTTTCCTGCATTTCTCTTCAAATATCTTTATTGCTGCTCTTTTTGTAATGATTAGTTTTGCTTTCTCCTTTGCATAAGTATTACACCATATTAAATCTCTTTTTCTTTCCCATGTCCATATTTCTTCATCAGATATCTCCTGGTCTTCTTGCTTCTTACTTTGTGGGTTCACTCCATCATGCTGTGATGTAACCTGTGTTAGACCTTCTACACCGAATCCTTCACTTCGCAGGCACTCCATAACTTCAACTTCTGTTTCTTTAAACTTCTACTTTACTAATCTTCTTTTCTACATTTCCTCTTTGTGTTTTTTTTTATTGTGAAATTGTCCATATCTGGATGCCTTTGCACCTTTGGGGCTGTCTTCTTTACATTGATTAATTTGGCTTTTACCTTTGATTAAATATTGCACCATATTAAATCTCTCTTTTTTTCCTATGCCCATATTTCTTTTTATACTTTTCAAGAATCTCTAGGTTTTGTTGTTTATATTTTCACACTTCTTCAGAGCCTTCTTTTTACAAACAGATCAAAGTTCCTTTGTCTATATACTGCTCATCACAAAATTGTTGTATTAATGAACACAATTTTTTATTTGAAGCTTCTGACAGTTTTTCTTGTGGAAGTATTTTTCTTTCCTCTACTTTTTCTCTTAATCTTTTTGTATACCTTGTGCCTGGAAATTCTGGGCTTTTTGCATAATAGCAACAATACATAACTTCTTTCTTATCCTCAGTAGTCCACCCTATCATCTTTATGGCTCTTCTTGATCAATCACTTTTTGTGGTCTACTACTTTTTTCTACAATGGGGGGGGGGGTAATCCTCCCCCTGGTCCTGCCCTGGCCCCATTGTAGGAATGTTTCCATATTTTAAGGATTCTAGACTGTCATTTTTTCAAGTCCTGGCACCAGTATGCCTACTAGGATTGGATACTTTTTAGTCAGTCTATACAGCTTACCTTACACCGAATTGTCGACAGCTAAATGGCGAAAGCTTAAAATCGCAAACAGTCTCTTACGCAAATTTTTTCTTCGGGAAAAATTCACTTGGCTGTCGCAAATTAAAATAAACTTCCAAACCCTAACAAAGTGGGGGCCCCCACAACCCCCTAACTAAATATACCAACTCCGAGATCACTGTACATTGGGGAAAGGGCAAAGTCCCAATAACAGCCAAGCAAATTCTTTCCCGATGAAAAAATTCACGTAAGTGGCCAATCGCAGTCTGGGGCTGGTTTCTCCCTCTCTCTCCAGATCCCCAATAAGACTCCCCACTGGCACAGCTATAGAGTTGAGTCCTTAGTCGGGGTTCCAAGCCAAGTCCTCCCAACACTCTCTATGCCCAACCAGTGCTTTGTGTCCCTGCCCAAGTAGCTGACACACAGACACACACACACACACACACACACACACACACACACACACACACACACACACACACACACACACACTCATTGAGATTTTATTTATACACAAACACACACCTGAGAAATGCTGGCACATGTTTACTAGGTATGCCCCCTTATGCCCAGACTGTAAGGTAGTTATCACTGCCATCAGAACCCCTTATCAGCTACTTTAAGGCCCTTACCAAAGGGTGACTAGTCCTACTGTGTAATGTTACTATTATCCAAATGATAGTCTGACCAAGAGCAAGGCTATTTAGGAGTGGCCTGTACAGTATCACCAAATACATATGCAAGTACCCTAAGAGCTTAAGTATGTCTCACAAATATCAGCCACAAAGATAGGTTTAAAATATATTTAATAATAAATAATAAATGAACACAACAATACTCAAACAACACAGCTACTTCAAAGTTCAGAATCACAGGAAATATTTTAAAACAACATTGCAGGACAGTCGCAAATGAATACAGAAAACATCTAAACTAATCTTTACTATATTTCTAACTATATCTAAAAGAAATTACTATAACCTAGTTACTTGCTATTAGCAAGGAAAATGCAGATGAGTGGATGTTCTTGCTAGGTCCAAGACAAAATACAAAATGTCCAGTCTGATAGTTCTTAAATCAATATCACATTTTACTGCTGGGTTAGCCTGGATGACATCACTTTTTGTCACCTGACTTCAGTTTCCAGGCTAAATTAGAAACAAATATAATTTTAACATCTCTGTGTTAAAAATACATATCTCTCAGACGTGCAGCTGCTAGGAAGTCATAAATCAATAAAACACTTTACATTTTAAACTTAGTAATTACTTCTCTCCAAGACAATAGAAAAAGCTTCTAGCTCTAGATATCCTGTCTTCTTGCTGCATTGAAACTAACTTTTATAGCACATTGCAAAGCTCGTAATTTCATCTTATTTTCTTGAAGTTTTGTAAGTTAATCTTCTATGTTCCAGCAGCAGGGTATACTGAGGTTACATTCTTGAAGCTCAGTACATAACATACTGTTATGTATAAATCATATTAATATTCACAAATGTCATAAAAGTATTTACAAAATTCCAGGTAGCTGGGCTGGCATTGTCACATTTCTCCCTTCCACGAAAATTCAAGCTAGTTTTTAAAGTGACCATTGAGAGATGTTGCTTCAGGGTTGATCCTGTCTGGAAATACCTTACCCCATTCCCTGTCTTGAAAGCCCATCTGCATTGGCATTGCTAACTGCACTGTGCTGCTGCACTGCCATATCATATGCTTGCAACCCTAAGCTCCACTTTAGCAACTTGGAATTTTGCTGGCTGGCTTGATATAGCCATGTTAAGGGATTGTGGTATGCAACTACAGTGAATTTCCTTCCATACAGATAAGGCTGAAATGTCTGCTCTGCCCACACTATGGCTAGGCATTCCTTTTCTATAGCTGCATAGCATTCCTCCCTGGGTTGGGGCCTATGATTGAGATATACCACTGGGTACTCTTCTCCGTCTGAGGAAACCTGGCTAAGTACAGCCCCCACCCCATGGGTTGAAGCATCCACCTGCACAACAAATTATTTGCTGTAATCTGGTCTGGCTAACCCAGGGGGTCCTCCTAAAGCACCTTTAAGCTTCTGGAATGCCTGCTCACATAATGGGGTCCACATTACCTTATCTGGCTTGTTTTTCCTTGTCAGGTCTGTGAGGGGAGCAGCTATGGTACTATAATTGGAGACAAACTTTCTGCTGTCCCTAAGAATGCCCTCACCTGCTTTTTGATAACAGGGGCAGGCCATGCCTGAATGGCTTCCACTTTGGTAGACTCTGACCTGATCTTACCAATCCTCACTGCTGTGGTTACATTCTTGAAACTCAGTATGTAACATACAGTTCTGTATAAATCATATAAATATTCACAAATTACATAGAATTATTTACAAAATTTTAGATAGCTGGGCTGGCAGTGTCACACAGCTAAATGAGGATATGTCTAATTTGCATAATAACATCTTAAAATGAGCCAAATTTTCATCAACATTTTTATAATTTACCATTCTGATAGTCACTGGGCTCTGTGTTTATGTAAAGGTCAATGGAAAGCACACATGAAATAAAAAGCTTTAAAATGGACATAGTTAGGTTTAAGTGGCTGGAGACAGGCAATTATCATGCACTTCACTTTGACATTCTCAGTATTAATCTCTGAATTACTAGTAAGGCAGGAAATCCTGTAATAGTACTGTACTTTTATGTGCAATTATTTTGGATGCATAAAGTGTCATATTCATACCTCTCAACCTGCAAACACTGAAAATAGGTAGAAAAGTCCTTGTATGTTTGTTACATCCAGATAAAAATCTGGATAGCTAATTAACATAAAATATGAATACCAAGAAGCACATACCTCTTTCCACTTCCAGTAGGAATGTGGGATACTACTTGGAAGGATGCATTTAAAAAGGGGGGACAAAAAAGATTAAAAATTGAAGCGCATTGTCAAACTGAGTATAAAATCTGTAGACTTCAATGAATTCTACCACACAATGTCATCTAGTTTTGCTTCTGAAAAAGGGAGATGTAAGATATGTATCCTCTTTTTAAATTATTGGTGCCACTAGTATGTTGGTCATGTAATGTGGTTTTCTGGATACTATACAGCTTAAAATCATATGAGATGAGGGGGATTCAGAACATTTTGTGAAGGAGGAAATCAAGCCTAAAAATAGGGACGTACCTCCAAAAATATAAACATCACGTGCAAGGGTAAATTATACCTGAAAATAGGGATGTACCTCCAAAAATATAAATATCATGTGCAGGGGTAAATTATACCTGAAAATAGGGACATACCTCCAAAACTATAAACATCATGTGCAGGGGTAAATTATACCTGAAAATAGGGATGTTCTGCCAAATTAGGGACAGCTGAGAGGGCTAAGTTTATTACCTTGATATGTATAAAGTTGGTTACTGTAGACTGTAGTTTCTGATGATAGAAATGTTGAGAGAAAAAGTGCAGGCCACCTTACTTTAACTGAAGGAATGAAAACTGAGGGGTTACTTCTCATTCGGTTTCCCTACCCTCCCAGCAATGCTTCATAGGCTAACAGTGCAAAATGCAGAATCTTGCATATAACACAGGTGATAATTTTATAGCACAGAGAACAATTCAAAAGAAAGGGGAAAAAAGTCATTACGGCAGAGAGCATAAGTGAAACTGTCATATAGTAAGGCTTGTTTTTCTTTTTCCATTTTTTCAGTTCTTCAGTGAAATGCATGCCATGCATTTGATTGCACTCAGATAGGGATGTGTAATTATTTGCAAACTTGTATTTTTCACAAAAAATATTGCAGCATCAGTGAGCAAGTTATAGAAGAGACAACTTCACTCTTGAAGAAAACCACATCCACATAGATGCTGTCTGGAAAACATATTTTTGAAAAAGGGAGACAAAACAGGAAAGTGAGCTAAGGCGTGGAATCAACTAGTGGCTGACATGATTGCTATCGTGGAAGAAACCAGCCCTTGGCACAATGTAAAAAATAACTAATGACATGTTGGGCCATGCAAGGAAAAAGGCTAGGCAGAATGCATTGTCCATATCAGCACTGGTGGTGGGGTACTGTCTAGCCTTCAACACCTGATGAGCAGTAGCTGTTCTCCATAAGGGTGTGATAATTTTTTGGGGGGTGGTTTCCCGTCCTGCACTGTCACAGTTGTATTGATATTTGACCTCTGTCAATGAATATTTGTTAGAACCGTAAGGTGATAACTTCATTTTTATAGGCTCAAGCCACACCCACCAGGAGTTAAAGGTGCACACTCAAAAGATCTGTACTAGAGGGAATGAATTAACTCCCATAGTTTTATCCCTTATATTTTGCATACAAGCAACCCAGAGATTGGATGAACAAAGATATGTTGGGATTTTTTTCATGTTTTGCCTATCATTGAGGGATAGGGGTGCTACACTGGGGATGAATCTACAGCTACCTATCCATTTGTCCAAATTATATTTGAATAGAGTAAGGGAAGTACTTTGCTTTATGCAGACTGGAAGATGGTTCCATAGAACAGGTATTCTCTGTGATACCTACCTATCCATCCAATATGTTCTACTGATTTTACAAAAGAGATTTTGATCACTTGAGCAAGTGTTTATGATACTATTGGGCTCGAAAATGTGTAAACGTCCTGACAGAACAAGATCTGTTGAAGCTCTATATGTAAGGCACAGGTCACCTCACAGTAGTCTCATTCTCAGACTGGACAAAAATAACACCAAGATTATACATATAGGTTCATAGTTTAATAAGTAAGTATTAGGCTAACTGCCAGTGAGGGCCATTTTAAACATAGCCAATGTCTCCTTTTGTGCTTGATTAACCTTGTCTCTTTTTGTGTTGAATTAACCTATTCCATTTGGTTAGAGGTTAGCCTTACCCATCCCATGATCAATAATTATATATTATCGAGAATAAATGGGGTAATACCATAGATAATTTGAGGAGACACATACATAAAGCATTTTGGAGCTGCCTTTGTCCATTAGTAGCACGGGGCAGTCCTGGGGTAAAATTTCTGTTTCCCATTCATAGATCCAAGTTATGCTTGAATACAAACAAGGATGAACTTTGTTTTATGTGGATGGGAAGTGTGATCCACAGTAGTATCCTCTGCAAGATATACCTCTCCCTTCAAACCATTCTGTTGATTTTGCAGACGAGGTTTATATCCTTCGAGTGTGCATTTCTGATGCCATTTGACTTTCTGATGTGCAGTAAATCAATCAGTATTGGCCAGAGGATACCTTGTATGCCAAACACAGGTCACCTCATAGCAGTCTGTAAGATGCTGAGTATAGTGGCAGTGTTTGAGTCAGTCCATGTAAGACATGTTATTTAGGCCTCAGATCCTTTTTAGTAAGGTATCTCTGTGGGCATTCCAGTAGTCACATGTGTTTAGACAGATACATGAAAATGGGGGCATTATATCATTGACTGGCTTAATGAGGGCTGAGTAAAATGTGACATTGAAATGCCTAGATCTAGACACAGTCCCTTTGTTTATAAATTGCGATACAGAAGGACTTTCATATAACAATGGACCTATGTTGGTCCAAAGTGATGTCACTGTCCACATAAGTTCCCAAATCCTGAAGAACTAGGTCAACTCTCAGGTATGTATTGTTAATGTAGTAATTCCCTGGAATAAATGACTTCCCAAAGGCTACATTAATGTATTTTTTGGCATTTAGTTTCAGTCTATGATTTTGGCATCTTTTATTTAATTGTGACAAACAGT